>NC_034602.1:10989804-10998956 GCF_900095145.1 Mus pahari
TTTCCTCCTCCTCCTCCCCTTCTTCTTCCTTTATTATTCTGGAGAACATTGTAAGCAACTATTCTACCAATGAGCTACACTGGTAGATAAGGGGTTTTGATAAGCCCCAAGGCAGGACCTGGTATGATACAGATATAGAGCCCAGGTTATGTTTGCTGTTTGTGTAGTAACAGTTGTTGAAGAGGGTTGTTGTTGCCTGTGCTGCATCAGGCAACTGGAAGAGCTCCCAAGGCCTTCCCGACCCTGTGTGGAGGCAGCTGTCCTTTTCAGGTTGTAAGGCAAAAAGGAATATTACTCATTTTGGATGGAGATAGTAGAAAAGCTAGAGTGGCTGGCTTGACTGCTCCTGTTTTTCTAAAGAAGACAAGGAAGTCAGGAGTTTTACAGTGATTTAAAAAAATTTTTTTAAGTTTTTATTTATGTGTGCCTGTGTACCACATGCATACCTGTTTCTTACAGAGGTAAGAATTTAATCCAGCATTGGATCTCTTTACATTAGAGTTACAGATGGTTGTCAACCTCCATGTGAGTACTGAAAATTGAACCTGGGTCCTCTGTAAGAGTGGCTAGTACTCTTAACCATTGATCCATCTATCTCTCCAGCTCTTTGGAAGTGACTCATAGAAGACCATCATTGGAATCTAGCAGCCTTTGCACTCAGCATGCCAGACACTGTCCTCTGTCTCTCTGCATCCTAAACATTAGCCCCTTTGAGCTCCACCATGGCTCTATTAATGTTGGTCATCCTCACTACTTTATTGATGAGGAAAACAAGGCACAGCTTGAGTAAGAACTTAATCTGTATAAATACTGAATGGCACGGGGCAGAGTCAGAACTTGAGCTGTGGATATTCAATTCTGCAATCTCTGTGGACTTTAGTCTGTAAGCTATTCAGGTGGAAGCAGCATCTGAACTGGAGGATCTATCTGTCTGTCTGTCTATCTATCTATCTATCTATCTATCTATCTATCTATCTATCTATCTATCATCTGTCTGTCTATCTATCTATCTATCTATCTATCTATCTATCTATCTATCTATCTATCTATCATCTATCTATCTATAGGTGTAATGCATGCGCTCCCTTTGTTTTTTCTTGATATCAATGACTTGTCCCTGTCATTGAGACTCCCCTCTCTTGATTCACTGCATGGTGCTTCCTGTCCTGGCTTTATTCACAGCCTCACCCTGGCATTTACATACCCACCCCCCTTCTAGCTCTCACTGCTGCCTCCCTTGCCAAGTACAAATAATGACTGTTCTTTTGCTGGTCCTTGTTTCTGGTGCAGTGGGACAAAGAGGGGAGCAGAGAGAAATGTTTCTCAGAGCCCGGAGGTGGCCAGTATTGAAAAGAGGGAGCCCTGGTAACAGGCGCAGGGCGGAGACAATGTCCTTGCTCTATTGATGTCTGTCTCAGGGAAGAGGTTCTCAGTAGAAGAGCCAGCTCTGGTTTAAATAGTGTGTGTGTGTGTGTGTGTGTGTGTGTGTGTGTGTGTGTGTGTGTGTATACACATGCGTAGTTTCCATGTGGTAGAAATACAGAGCCTCAAGCTAAGTGGCTTTGTGAATAGTAGGCACAGGCATGCCTGTTTACAGCACAAGTTAAACCTTTTCCTGCCTTCTTACTGGTCACTGAGATGAAGTGAATGAGAAGCCCAGGAAGCAGGCCACATAGACTGTGTGGACTCTGTGTCTCTCTGTGGGAGTCCACTTTGTAGGTGTACAGTGTATGCTTCTCTGCTCTGTCCTTCTCCTTTCCAGCTCCAGTTTAAGTTTGTTTTTGATGCCAAAGAAGCCAAATACGTTTCCTTTGCTGTTGCAGAAGGACTTCCATTCCGTGCTGGTTGGCTCCGCTGATTTGCATGTGAGGAAGTACAGTCTGATGAGGATGCAAATGTATGCCCTTGTTTCCTACCTATGGGCTCTCTGCTTCTTATTTGGGGAAAGTCTACTCGAGATAGTAGCTTAGAGAGATTTGGGCAATTGGTTTAATTTTTAGAGACTTCTTGTCGGTCAGTTCAGGTCTCTTTTTATATTAACTCATTCATTCATGCTCATGATAAGAACTTTTGAGCATTGTCATTAAAAATACAATGCAAAGATGAGTCAGCAAGGGGTCTAGACTTCTAGGAAATCACAGGGAAACATTTTAAAATGTAATCTGGAGCTATTTCAGATCTGAATGCATCCTTTGTATAAACAAGTTTTCAACACTTTTCAATTGCATAACATATTGTGAATTTGTCATTTACAGAATAGCATTGCACTCCCAGGCAGGACAACAGAAGTTTCTCCTGCTCCTTATGGAGTCATAACAATATGACTGGGAGGCATTTTAAGGGCTATTTCTCAGTTTTGTGCAAACCCAGAACTGCCACATGCAGGACTCTGAGCTTTGTCTTTGCCCACTTAGCGTCAGGAAGGATTATCAAGGTATCAGAATGAGATCCTGAATGTTGGGCCAGTGCACCTGCGAGTCCCAACACTGTGCACACCTTGATTTGTCATACTGTGGTTGGTATGCCTAAGCTATCCTTTGTGGACCAAATGTAGGGTGTCTTACAACAGCAAATAGAATAATTCAAATTTTTGATATTATCTACAAGTCTCTAACAGGTTCTGCCTGGCTGTAGGTTTTGGAATTCCAAGCTAAACTGTGATTTAGACTGAGGTTGTTAGCCATTCAATTTGTCAGTAGGGAACTTGGGACCTAGAAGGACCAGAGAGCAGTTATGAGGCTGTTAAATTTTGTGTGAGGGTAGTATGGGTGCAGATGAGGGAGGGACAAACAAGAAAGAAAGGTGGTGACGGACTCAAGAATTGCTATTCTTGTGATTTGGCATGACTGGGTTGTCGAGCATGAGAGCAGGGGATCGTGGTCTACATGTGAAGAGGGAAGAGTGAGGAGAAGGAGAGAGATAACATTTAAAGGTTTTGAGTTGAGGTGTCCACAGAATACTCTAATAGAACCCACCAGAATCTCTGTGGAACTGGAGGCACAAGATTTAGAAGAACTTTTCTGGAGAAAAAGAAGGGAAGCAGATAGCATTAATGAGAGGACACAGGAAAAGGAATCAAAGGTTGTACTTCAAAATTCTGGTAATTCATACTTTTAGGGCTTCGAAGAAGATGATGCAGTGAGAAGAGAGACCAGAAAATTAAGTTTTGTGTAACTATGACAGGGACAGAGCTGGCTTCACAAAGGAAGTGGAGAACAATCGGATCAAGTGCTGGGAAGTAGTTGAGGATGTGGCTATTAGAAGTGACCAGGGACTCTTAAATGAGAAGATCCGTTTAGATGCTGTGATGCCACTGTCATATTAACTCGGGTGTCTGCAATAGGGAAAGCAATTCCACTGCTGGGAATTAGAAGATAGGGTGGAAATGCAAGCTCTGAAGGTCCAACGGTACCAGCCAAGAAGAGACAGTGCAGAGGGAGCCAATTCAATCTCTGTGGTCTCCTATGACTTTGTAATACAATGCAAGCAATGCAAGACACTGCTAGTTTAATGTAGATGGTGTTTCTGGAGCCCGAGAACAACAAGGCCTGCCAGTAGATTAGGAGCTGGGGGTCTTGGGGATGCTCTTAAGGGAGGAGGCTGCAGTGCTCAGCCTGAGATTTGCCTGCGTAGTGGAATGAATGGAGCTGGCAAGGTTACTCAGGAGAAATCAACACAAGCATGAGGGCAGATGGTCGTCTGTCACAGTGAGGACACAGAATCTGCTTCGCAGAGGGAATCACATAGGGAAACTGGGACTTCAGAGAAGGAATTTTTGAACTTTTACATTTTGTATGGGGATAGTTTCCAGTATTTCAACAGCAGCCCTGATGGGTAGGAGATGGCTGAGGAGATGTTAGAGTAGAATGGGAATGGGGTCTTTCATTTCTGTAGATGTGGAAGGTTTAGGACAACACTAAAGTGATTCTCAACTCACCAGAGTTAAAGGCACAGCAGAGAAAAGAAGAGATTACTCATTTTGGAAGGCTTGTGCCATGTAGCTCTTCCTGGTGAGACAAGAACAATCACTTAATCACCCCAGGTACCCTGATGGTAAACCGAAGGAATGACTGAACTTAAGTCTAGTTTAGTTCAGGAGCATGGACTCCTCATCCAGCTGCATCAGGGAGATTCCCCATAGCAGCATGGATGGCAACTCATGGCAAGAAATGCCGCATCCTTAGAACTCTCTGCCCAAGCTCCATCTATTTCCACCAAAAAGCCTGGGCATCCCTGGCAACTGTTTACCACATATGTAACTTTGGGGAGGGGCTTGAGAGCTTTGTCACTTTAGTGAGCTGCCTACACCTTGCTAGTTTCCTTAGCTTACCTATTTATAAGTCCCACCCCCATCTAGGAGGGGATGTTTCAATTCAGAAGAATGCATAAACAGCCTCTTACTATGTGCTACATAGTATGCCAGACATGTTTTCTCTTATTTCATATAACATTTAGGGATCAAAAGCACTCTATGCTGAGAGCTAATAGTGAGTATTCTTTATATATAAAGAAACTGAACACTTGTGTGTTTGCCTAAAGTCTCCTGGATTGAACTGTTGGAGGTGGGATATAAATGAGAGTCCCACCCTGATCCTATGATTGTCAAAGGCCAAAACCAGATATCACCAAAGAAGGACCACCATTGGCTCAGTAGATGGTGGTGTTAATAAATTTGTATAATTGTTAATTACAGAGAGCAAAGGGGAAAATGTATTGCCAAGTGTGACATTGGGAAAGAGGTGTAGTTCAGAAAAATAGCATAGGTAACACGGGCAATTCTGTGCTTGTTCCAAAGATAGTACCTGACCTCCCTGCCCCTGATAGATCAGATGCACCGATGTGTGGGGCATGAGAGGACAGTGGACCATGAGAGGAAGCTTGGTCCTCAGTTGGGCTAAAGGCTTGAAGCCTGAAGGGATGGTAGGAGCTTCACCTGCTCCTGGCTCCAAGAACCAGGCCCCTGTCACATAGTCGTAACCCCCATCCTCCTAGATTTGTGGCCATCAGTCACATAAGGGCAATGCCCCAAGCCCTTCCACATATAGATGAGGCATCCCTAACATCTCAGACCAAGACAATTCTAGGAAAAGAGACATGATCTTTGTTCATGTAGGCTCAAGACAGATCTCCATGCTAATGAGGTACCTAGAGGCCTGGAAGGTGTTGCCAATAAGCTTCCCTCCCCAGACACCTCTCCCTGCAAAAGGTATTTATTCTCAGGCCCATCCTGAGAAGTGGGGTATGGCTTTACACATCCACTTTCCACCACGACAATAAACTGGAGATCTTGAGATCTATGTGGGGAGCCATGGAGAAGGTCTTCACCTACAGAGCCACAGCCTAGTCTCCCATAGACAGAATTTCTGAGCTCCCAGCCACAACCACCATCAAGCATGCCACCGTCAAGCCAAGGACAATGGTGGTATTAGCTGGAGTTCCCCTTACTCTTAACCTCCACCTCAGGCCCAGAGCTAGATGCAGCCTAAGGGCCTCCAACTCTGTTCTCAGCTCTTCCTTGACTCCCAGAGGCGCCTGGATGTCCAAGAGCCTGAGAAGCCAATGGTCCCGGCCTCAATGCAGACCTGGGGACCCCCGAAGCAAGCTTTGGATTTCCCATGCCTCAGGCTGTGTTTTGCCACCCCCGGAGCCATGCCTTGGGCTTCCCTACAGCCCAACACCTGCCCTGATGGCAGCATGGGATAACTGCAGCCAAACTCCCTGACTTCTGCCTCTCCAAGTGGCTGTGCCCTGTGACAAGCAGATGGGAGACCCATAACCCTACATTGATGCACCCATGAGGTATGCTAGATGGTGTAGATGCACACAGCCCTCCGAGGTGTCCACCTCAGGGCATGGGAGTACAGTGGGCACTCACTGTTCCTTCTGATCTAGTTAACTCAGAGAGGGAGGAAACCTCTGAGAGCCCATGTCCACCACTGACCTTGAGGAGTTCCAGACAACCTGCATGTGAAAAAAAAAATCTGAAGCCTGCTCTCATTTATGCTTTCGACCCACCACTTGCCAAGCAAGTCATGCCTCAGGTGTGTAAGAAATGCTTTGAAGTAACCGACAGTAAGCACATGCACCATGTGCCTTTTGGGTCTTTCTTTTCCTTCTCTGTCAGGGGGATGCAGGCTTTCTGAAGCTTCCTCTGGTAACAAAACATCTGAACACATTCAAAACAGAGTGGTTATTGCTCATGTTCCCCTTGAGCAATGCAAAGGAAATACTGTGAGCTGGCAGGCATGATTTTACTAACACTTTCTCCAATATCTTAGCTAGGCTCCTCTTAGGAAACCCTCCCTTTTGCCTCTTGGGGGATATTTTCTGTGTTGCATTTGAAGGTCTATTTCTAGGAAGCATGTGGTCCAATATACTCTTTTAATTTCATTCCAGCTCTACCATTGTCTCTCTACATATGCACTGTTCAGGAGCTATAGAGCCAGAACCTGATTCTGGTTTCGTGGACATGATTTTAATTGCCATGCAAAGAGGCCAGAGACCTGAGCTTTGCAGGAGATCTTGGGTGCTGAGGCAGAGACTATATGTGGCATGCCTAACATCCCTAGACACTCCCTCACTTGTGCTAGACACCAACAGTCAATCCTGGCATGTTCTCTTAATACATTTGGACATAGTCTTTATAATATTCCTATGTTCATGGCAGCTACCACTGACTGATACGTCTGACTCATGGCTACAAGTGCTACTACCGCTAACTTATAACTGACTTGTAGCTATTACCTCTAATTTATAAGAACAGTTTCATCATCACAGTTGCCATTTTTGTGTCTAATGTCAACTTTAATATATTTTAAGATGTTCTTGTTTGACTTAATAATATAACAGAACAAATATATCAGAATGGCCATTTGTTTCAGGGTAAGGAGAGGGTATATGGGGGGGGGGGTTCATAAAGGTCAGTGGCATTTGCTGACAGCTCTATTTCCAGGATGAGAAGGAATATGATACAATTTTTGGTTTCTCCTTGAGGCTTTTTCTTGCCTTCAAGGACCCGTGGGGCAAGCCTGGGGATGTGGGCTAAAAAGAACCATCAGTTGGCAAAAGGTAGCTGGCCTTGGATCCTCAACTTATGGGAGCAGGAAAAATGGTGGCTTTCCTAATGACAGAGAGGCAAGCCTGGCACTCTGAGATGAGGGGATTCCTGCTGACCCTATCCTTCAAGGTGATATCCTTCAGGCTTGGAAGGAAGATGGTTTCCAGTGGCAGGAAAGCAGTTAACTCATCCCTAGCTCTCTGTGTCACCACAGAGCTGGGCTGGCTATCTGCGCAGAGCAGAAGGCAACTTTCTCACAAAGACTGTTTGTAAATTCCAAGAAAGAATTTATCAGAATGTTAAAAAGTAAGCTGCAAAAAAATTGATTTTGGAGATAACCTCATTAGTTTGAACAACGTACACTCACCAACAGAACAGTTCTGGTGGCTGCTGTGAAGTTAGGGATATTAGAGCCACTCTGTCTAAATGCAACAAGGAAACATGCCGGGATTGATTGTTGATGTCTAGCACAGGTGAGGGAGCAGCCAGTGATGCTGACTTCAAGTACAGCAGGAGCCCATTTTCAGAGCAACAGGTAGGGAGATCTTCCAGGAGCCAAGCTGTGGAATGTTTTTCAACTCTGGTAGAGAAGAGGAGAGGGATGTAGGAGGAAGCACCCTGAGAGGACGACAGCCTGCATTTTAACGGCAAACTACTAGGATGGGACTCCCTTCTCTACCTATCTGCCTTTTGCCAAGGTGGACCCTGATATATTCCCATGGAGACAAAGAAGACTCTGGCTGTAAAGCACAAGTCAGAGCTCTGGTGAACTTGGGCGTAGGGATGCACAAGGAAGGTACTGGGTTATAGGCAGATGAAGAGTCAGTGATCCACAGGCAAACTGGAATATGGCCTGCTCTTTTCCTATTTCTTTTTCCTTTCCCCAGTGATAGCATCTTGTCTAAAAGCTGTGCTTCAACCTGGTCTCCCACTCTGTGAGCATCACTGTCTCCTTTTGCTTGTCTCCCAAGCATACTTGGTCCTACACTTTTCCAGTTTCTCCCATGCTCTTGTCCTAAGTACTTTCTTTTCCAGCATGGACTCTGATTCAATGTTAAAAACCATGTAAAGTATAAAGATCTTGACACTTTAGCCTACTAATTCTATCATGCAGCTTTGGCAAGCCTCCGTCCATAATTATCACTATTTATCTACTCTACGCCTGCACTCCACAAATAAGCAGATGTGCCACATCCTGAATAGGGGATCAACACTTAATAGCAATCTGTTCTAACCTCATGGGAGTGATTTGTGATCACCTTCTCCCACCATGTCTTTCACTAATTCAACTAAAGTACAGCTGATAACTTTGATTTATGTCTGGCACAGTGATGGGCTCTAGGGACAGAACTACAGGCAGAAGTTATACAAGTAACTATCAACCAATACAAAAAGCAAAATAAGGTATTTGGGATAAATTATCCAAAGGTCTGTCTGATGGTTCTGTGTGGAATGTTTTTGGGGAAGCCTTGATGAAGAGACATTAAGGAAATCTCTGAATACCAAGAAAGATGCACCATGTGAAGATCAGAGGAACATTACCATCAGAGGGAAGAACTTGAGCAGCCTTGGAGATGAGATTTGGATCATCTGGTCTGTGGATGCGACTATGACTGGTAAAGAAGAGAGTCCTATAGAATTGCAGACATTGGGAATTAGAGATTCAGAAAGCTGTTTTTGATGGTGAAGCCATCTCTAGTGAAACTCAAGGTATGCACGGGAGGTGTTACAGAGGTGGCAGGGCTTTTGTGGGAAACTTGTGACATGGTCGTTGAATTAGTGGAGAAGGAGCTGACCAAGGATTGCAGTGGACACCCGAAGTTGCCTTTTAGTCCTTTTGTGATGGGGACCAGAGTCTCTAGCTGGGCTGTGATGGGCACAAAGGGGGTTACTTTTGCATTAATCTTGGGATGCTGCTCTTCAGATTGGATTTGGTGTCCCGCGCTACCTTCCCGCCAGCAAGAAATGACGCGGCACACAAACAGGATCCTTCTACAGCAACGCTTTAATGCTCTTGAGAGGGAGAGCATAAGCTTCCAACAGGCAAAGGGCGAAGAGAAGAGAGGGGAGAAGAGAAGAGAGAGAAGAGAAAGGG
>NC_034602.1:11002269-11003060 GCF_900095145.1 Mus pahari
CCAGATGACGCCACGGGAAAGGCAGGGCACAAGGGAATGGAAATCTACCCAGCACATGCGCAGCTGCCTTGTTTGTTTGTTAGAGCACAGGACAATCAGCGCTATCTTGTAATGGCGAATGTGAGGGCGGCTCCCCACAATTTGGAAAAATGGATGAAGCAAAAGAAATGAGCCTGCCAATGAGTAAGAAGTTTGAAGGTCAAGCATAGAGCCCGAGCTGTGAGAGGAACAAAGTTAAGCATATGAGAGCCTGAGTCACGACAGAATCCTCCATGAGACTGAAAAGCAGCTACAGCGTAATGTTCAATAGAAATTTCATTTATTTTTTTTTTAACTCAATAACAGAACCTGAGTTTGAGCCCAGAGCCTGCTTCTGCTATCAAATGGAGATGTCAGCTTGATACATGGCAGGCTGGGTGATATTAAGGAGTTCTGGTAAGGGCTCCATGTTTAAGTAGAGGCATTTTCTAGCAAGTCCAGAAGCGATGATCCTGCAGAGAAAAGAGAATCAAGAAAAATTGAAGAGAGATGGTGGAAGAGAGCAAGCTGCTGCAGTGAAAGCCACTGATTGTGTCTGTGATCCTTCATTTTAAGTGGCTAGGGACACAGGCTCGTCTTCCCACAACACTGTCACTCTATCAGACGAGGCCAGGAGGAGTCTGTATCAACTGGAGTCTGGTTTACGGGAAGCTCTGTTCATGATGGCTGCTTATTCTAGGAGTGTGGACCACTCTGTCTTTCAAATTCCCTTTGTATGTGTAAGCAATGGTCACTTCACAGTACATGTATGT
>NC_034602.1:11003535-11014082 GCF_900095145.1 Mus pahari
GCAGTACATGTATGTGTAAGCAATGGTCACTTCGCAGTACATGTATGTATAAGCAATGGTCACTTCACAGTACATGTATGTATAAGCAATGGTCACTTCGCAGTACACAGCATCCTTTGGAGGATAGGCTTCTTTTCAGCTTTCACTGCAAAACAAAACAAGTTTCCCAATTTCAGCCTTGCCTAGGGCTTGATAGGTGTGAAAACATGCAATAACCAGCCTTGCAAGGCTAAATCAAAATGCTGAAGATCATGCGTTTCATTGCAGTCTCCTCTAGACTCTTTTGAAACAGCTCAAAGTTTCCATTGTTTTTTATATTTGCCTTTATTGGAACAAAATGCTATCAATACAACATATATGCAATTTGTTTTTTAGCTAATTAGGTACTGACAAGTAACGGCTGCTTGGTCGTTTAATATTGTGTGCAGGGAAAGCTGAGGCATTGGTCTTTAAGGCCAGTCCACAGGGTATTAATTAGTAAAAAGAATATGAGCATTAAATAAAAATTAGTGACTGAAAAGTTGGAGATTGGATAAACAGGGGTTTCTTAATGCTGAATTTCCAAAAGGTTTGGCTATGCTAAGAGCATTGAGAACTTCCTAGTTTTAGATTAGGGATGAAGTAAGTCTTTATCCTTTAAGATTCAAGGTCCCCTATGTTAGAGACTCTTGGGAGATGGATATTACACAGAAGACACTTTGGAACCATTTACAAAAGAGGATTCTATATGCATAAAGACATTCCACCTCAATATACACTGACAAGTAACAAGACCTCACACGCTGAAAGACAAGGTTCTTCTCTGGTTCTATTTTCCCAACTATCTTATGCATTTTGAGCTTCGTTTATGTAACTAATCTGTGATAACTAAGCTATAGCTTCTCATATATTTATTCTATTCAAGTGACTTCAAGTTATCCAAAAGTATGGTTGACAGCATCTGCTAGATTTGGATCCAGCTATCCATCCATCTGTTTTCTTCCAGTACAACCAATACTGTATCAGCTAAGAAGTGAAGGTTTTTGAAGCACAGGTGGCCTCATCTCTGTACAAAGGACTGTAGGTAACACTGAAACACTGAGAGCAGGAGAAACAGTCTTTCCAGGGAAGATCAAACCAATGGTTACCCAGCATCTAACGGTCAGCCCTGAAGACATACATACAAGTTATATACAGATTGAGGAGATGCTTATGTGTTTAAGAATATATAATACATACATACATACATACATACATACATACATACATACTGTTATACATGTGTAATGACAATTAAAAAGGAGTCCATTGAAAAGGAGGGGTATCTGGGAGGGTTGGAAGAAAGAAAAGGGAGGGGGAAATGATTTAATTATATTATAATCTCAAAAAAATAATTAAGAAAAGCAATAGGGTAAATTGAGTGATGTAACAAAAAAAGTGTAACAGAAGCAGTGCAGGTGACTTCAGTGTTAGATCACTAAAGGGAGACATCCTGTGTCCCTCTGTCTCTCTCTGTTTCTGCCTGTCTCTATTTTCTCTTCTTCCTCTTTCTTTTTTGCCCTCTCATTCACTTTTTTTTTTAAATGTAGGGACTCTGTTAAGGGAACCAAACTTGCCCCTTTGAAGAATCTACCAGCTGATAGGATCATTGACCTCTAGAATGTGAGCGAATGATATGTCATATCATTCAATGAGCTTCCAGATCTTCCAAGAGTGCCCCAGACACTGCACAGCAGAGACAAGCTGGTTTTGCTGGGTTCTGTCTGAAACCTTGCCCAGAGAATCCATGGACATAATCAGAGAATGTACGGTAGCACATTTTGAGATAATTTATAATATGGTCACAGTAATTTGAACAGAAGGGTAAACTGTGGACCATTAATCTAACATTAAAGAGCTTTGTCTCAGTTTCTTTCCTGTTGCTGTGATAAAATATCCTAACCAAGGAAACTTAGTAAGTGTTTAATTGGCTCACAGTTTCAGTTTATAGCCCAGCATTGTGGGAAAGTCGAGGCAGCTGGAACTTGAAGCCTCACATTGCACTCACAGTCGGGCTGAAAGAAGTGAGTGAATGAGTGCTTGTGAGCCTCCCATTGCACGCACAGTAGGGCTAAAAGCAATGAGTGAATGAGTGCTTGTGAGCCACGCATAGCATTCACTTCCATTTTATACTCTTCATATCACTTAGTGTAGTTAAAGCAATTTCTCACTGGCATTTTTAAAAGTTAACTTTAAACCCCTAGATGACGCCTCACAAGTGTGTCTCAAGGCTTGCCAGTTGCCAACACTAAACATCATAGGCCCTCTCCACTGTGACGACAGAATTCCTTTCTATTCTCTAACTATTCACTGAGGACTCATTGTTGAAACTCTAGTTATCCTCATTTTTTGGTGCCCTAAGAAAAACTACACTCTTATACCTGTACGTTTTCTATTTACCTCATATTAAATGATTCTCTCCTACTTTGAATCCCAATGAATTATATCTTTATGTAATTGATCTAGTCCTGAGAGTTGTTTTTAGATAATAGCACACACCATTTTCCCTGTCCCTTACTTATTCTTGAATTTCCTTTAGGATGCGTGGAGACCCCTGAGAGCTCATGGCATCATCTGGACCACACTGTGAGCATCATGAACTAGAACAAGGATGCAGGCAGCTGGGAAGATTCATATTAAATCCAGAGGAGGTCTCTCTAGGCTTCTGTGGGACAGGAGAGGTGAGATGGAGAGGGAGAGGCTAAAATGTAGAATTCAATTCCAGTTCTTCAAGACCAGATCTTCATGCCACAGAATAACTGTGCGATTTCATTTGGGTAACACAAAATGAGTAGGCATGTCGCCAAAGAAATAAGAAATTCAGAAATCATAGGGAACTTAAAATGTTTCTGGGGTGTATTGATGGATATCTGAGAAAGCAAGGAACTCATGTTCATTTGTATATATAAATATGTATATATATATGATATATGCATATAAATAATATATTATATACATATGTATTAGGTACTTGAAGGAGTTATGCTAAATAGCACCTAGTGACCTGAAGTGAACAGATGAGCAAATCTAAATGGAGTAAGCACCTGTCCAGGCTCCTGTGGGTCATGATCATCCTGGCCTCACAGCCATGGGAGCAGCCACCTTCAGCTGATGGTAACCTCTAAGTCAGAGTAGGACTGCTTAGGCCTTAGTCCTGTCAGTGCCTCCTGTTGGCAAAACTCATACAAGAAGCAAGTGCGAAATAGAACCTGGAAAGGGAGTTTAGACTTCCTGTCCAGCACAAACACAGACTCTCAGACTGTCAGACAGACAGACAGACAGACAGACAGACAGACAGACAGACACACACACACACACATACACACACACATACACACATACACACACACACACACACAAGTAAGCTTGGTCACATTATATCATAACCAAGACCAGAGAACAATATTTTATGAATGCATGCATGTTAGTGCTCAGCTCATTTTCTACACTCCTATAAAATCTAGAGTCACCTGCTCAGGAAAAGATGGGATCAGCAATGGGGGTGTCTTCCTACTCACCAAGATAATTGCTCATAGACATGCCCACAGACCAACCCAGGCTAGACAGTTCCGTATTGATTCCTACCTTCCCAGGTTATTTCAGATTGTGTCAAACTGACAGTTAAAACTGGCAGGGCTGGAGAGAGAGTTTAGTGCTTAAGAGTGTTGACTGCTCTTGTACAGGACCTGGCTTTGGTATTTATCACCCACATGGCTGCTCACAAATGCTTGTAACTACAGTTCCAGGTAATCCTATTTCTTTTTCTGGCTTCTGTGAGCTTCTGCACTACGCATCATATGGTACACATAAACGCACATAGACACCCATACATACACCATATAAGTAAATGAATCTTTAAAATAAAACTAGCCATCATAATACGTATATATGCACATACAAATGTACACACACACACACACACAGAATCACTGAGGACAAGTATCCCTCTCACACATGAACTACTATAGAAATTCTGCCTTGCTCTTGCCCTTTAAAGTATCCCTGGCCTTCTTCCTGCCCACTCAATAAGATCTCCTTTGAGCAAAAATTGAACTATGTCACACCTTGTAAAACCCTCCCTAGTTTCACTAAAGGCCAGCAGTTACCCTTCTACCCTGTACAATATCTAGAAGATCCTGCCCACACTGGCCCTGGCCGCTTTCTCTGATATGGACATGAAGCTCCCCTTGATTTTTGCAATGCAGCTATAATGGTCTTCTTTCAGTTTCTAGAGCATGCCATTCTCCTCTTTTTCTTCTCTTTTTCCATGCTTCTTCCTCAGTCATCTCTTCAGATAACCAGTACATTCTTTATAGAATTCAATTCAATCATCCTTCTCTCCAGGAAGCTTTTTTTTCTTCATTGACTGGGTTAATTATATTATTTTAGTACATATATTTCTACCTATTACCTTCTATCCTTTCTGTGATTTACACACACACACACACACACACACACACATTAACATATACACACACACCAATGGACACACACCAACACACACATATCAATTCACATACACACTAACACACAAATACCAACATGCATACACTAATATACACACACACCAACAAACACACCAACACATACACCAACATACACATATAAAGCAATACATACATCAATGTGCACACACACACACACACACACACACACACACACACACACGTAATCTTTCTCTTATCTCTGTACTTTAAATTTCATGAATTCAAGAATTATTACTATTTTTTGTGGAATCATGCTCACAGAATGTAAAAGATTCTTAATAAATGAATAAATGTAAGAACATATAAATATATGATTAGTTAATTTATTCTCTCTGAGTGCAAGTCTCAAACATTCTGTCAGCATTTTTATTATGCTCTTGAAATGCTGAATTCACTTCTGGGCTATCCCAGACACCGTTTAATTATTAGAAAAATGATAATCATTTTCTCTAACTGCTCTGTTTGAGAGGTATGTCCATCTGCATACAATTGTAACACATCTCCAAAGCTGGTTTGCGTTTTGTTGGCAACCCTGAAGCCCAAGCCTCCCCCTAAAGGCACAGAAACTCTCCCATGTGAGATGTTCCCTGAGAATGCTACCGTTCATTTGCTGAGTGATTTCGAAGACTCCTGTAGTCAGGGAATAAAAGCCCAAGCTGAAAGAGTTGGAGTTTGCCACTGGGAATTTAAACCACTTGACTCTAAGACAATGGTGACAGAAACATAGAGAAAAATAGATGAGGGCTGAAACTGTGAGAATTCCCCAGGTCTCTCTGGAAAGGTATCAGAGGAAGAAACAAATCATTCAGTCTTTGAAGATCCATGCTGGGGTTAGACACTGTTCACTTGTTGATTTCTTTGGCTATATATTTTTCAAACCTTTACTTTTAGAAGATATCTTGAACCCATGGCCATGAGTCAGTTGGTTTGTATGGTGGCTATGTTTGGTAGAGAGGTGGCATCTGTATTTTCAGTTTGCTATGAATACTATTAGATCTTGCTTTTTAAGAGGAGGGTGAAGTGGGCAATAAAAGAGAAAAGGTCACTGGTCATGAGTGATTATTGCTCCTTAGTCCCCATTCCTAAGCGTCGGTTAGATGTCTTACTCAAGGACTTCAGCTGACTAGAGACCCCCAGTCTCTGCCAGATGGAGGAAATAGGAACCTGAAGGGATATATTTTTGTAGTGTTTACAGTGCATGAAAGTTTCCTTAAATATATAATCAGAGGTAATTAGTCTACGTGGTGTAGGAAGGGATATAAACACTATTGACATGCTAGTCTCGGAATAGGCACCATCTGAGTTGATTTGCCTTTGACAGTTCCTGATTTTCGATATTTTTGATATTTTGGGAAGCAGATGTGATAAGGGTAAAGAAGTTTCATCTCGAAAATAACATCCTTTGGTTCCAAAATAATATAGCCTGTTTGCACCCTCTTGCCTTCTTAGCTTGCAGAGATGTATCAGCCTGGGAAGGGTATTGTCAAGGGATCAGTAAGGCAGGTGATTCAAGATGGCAGACACTTCTAACTACCATACTAATGAGCTTGAAGTAACAACACTGAAACCTGCCACAGTGATTGATGTTTTTCACTCTGGTTTAGAGTTCTTGTACTTACATTTCTGGTCTTGAGGCAGAACCAATGTCAGGGTGTTTTGTTTCACAGCTGTTTAAAATCTATTAGTTGTCATTGTTTTGGAATTGTGTAAAAATACAGAACATAAGGGCAATCTCATTATTAATACTTCCAAGTAGAAACAAATGTCATTTGTCTATATAAGACACACTGGATAGCTCCAAGTGCCTTCCCATCCCATTTATGTGCAATAAATGTTCCCTGGGTTGTGCCTGCCTAGAGTTAGACTTTGGGTACCATAAGCTGATAGGACGGAGCCTAAGGCTTGGTACCTCTCTTTAGAAGAGTCCCAGAGAGATGCTGCTAGATCTCACTCCTTGTGCTGCTACATAACTAACCACCTAAGTGCTTAATGTCTAATAACAATATTATTACTTTGGAAAATAGTGTTTATGTGACTTAGGAATTTGGAAATGGGGTGGTCAGCTGAGTCTGTCTCATGGGATTATAATATTGTCCTGTAGCACAGTCATATGAGAACTTGGTGTGGAGGGTGTAGTGAGACCTTTGGTGTTTTAAAAAAACATATTACATAAATAAAGGACACATAAAATTAAATATTATATGAATATGTTTTCATTTTAATTTCAGGTATGGGTAATGGGGTTGCTTCAGATTGTCCTAAGCAGCTGACTATGATTTGTCTCATGCTTGAGCAGGGGCGTAATTTTACCAGCTGCAGATAGTTTCTGCCATTGTGCAACATTTGAAATTCTGGGGACTTTCAGAGGGTATACAAATGCTAGGGCTCTGAGAGGTGCGATTTTGGAAGTTGTTGGTCACAGTTTGTGAAGTAGTCATGCACAAAGGAAAAACAAAAGCAATATGATGAAATTAGATATCCTGACAGTGAAGCTCAAACTTGTCCCAAGGAAATCAGCACCCCTAATCATCAGGACGTAGTCTAACGATAATGTTGTCCCTTTCCCACCCTTGACTTTATTCAGGGATCCTTTTCCTTTCCCTATATCCTTTTTTTCTCTCTGCTATCTAGTGTTAGAGGGTTAAAAGGGTGAAAGAAAAGTGGTGGAGAAGGGTGGAAGAAAAAAGAACTCAGAAAGTAGCAAAAGACTGGAGGGTCAGCTTCAAAAATGGTGCTCTGACATGGCGGTTCACTCGTCTCATGTGTCTGCCAGTGCCATCATTTGAGTGTCTTCATGACATGAGTGAGTGAGCTGGAGAGAGAACAGAGGGACACCTTTACATTCTCTTCCCAAGAGCCCTGTACTATCCACCACGTTCTGTTTCTCCACTTTTACACCCAGAGAGGGGCAGGGATTAGACTCTACTCATCGTAGCTGAAGCCGTCAAAGGATTTGTGGACACACTTATAAATCTTCTATCAGTGCTTGTGGCCAGCTCTACCTTAAATCAGCTCTT
The DNA here is from genome assembly GCF_900095145.1 of Mus pahari. Lineage (NCBI taxonomy): Eukaryota > Metazoa > Chordata > Mammalia > Rodentia > Muridae > Mus > Mus pahari. Next base: position 11,011,058 of record NC_034602.1, read on the forward strand.
GTTTTCACTGTGACGTCTTGTTTGTCACCGCTGGACACGACACCTGCAGGCAAGAGCTGTGGCTGGTTTTCTGTGCTTTCGGCCTTATGCTCAAAAGCACCACACTTACTTTGCGGGGACTCTACTCTGGCTAAAGTTTTGTTTGTTTGGTTTGTGTTTGGGATCTTTTGGGGGGGGGGGAATTGTAATGGAGAGTGTCAACTAACTGTATAATTGCTTCTTATGTTTTGTAAAGAAAAAAAAAAGACATCAAAATAATCTACTCTAACATGAACTTCCCCACCTTTGTTATAGTTCTGGACGACTGTGGGATAGTTCCCTTTTCAGGATTCTAGTATTTTCCTATCAAATGGCCATTGTCAGCTACATGAGTCAATTAAATTTTGTGTTATAATGGGAAGTTGATCATAGACTGTGGTCACTAACTTTTGTGGGTGAGATTTGAAAAATCTGGACTCCCCAAGTTCTTAGGAAAAACAGGGTGTGTCTCTGGCTGATGTCAAACCCCTTCTGACCCTGGCACACTGAGGCCAGCTAAGTCTGTTCCTTCTCAGGGACTATGTACATATTTCTCTAGGAAAGAGCTTTAAACATCCACAGTCCCCCCACTGTTGGTTGATTCTTTTTTTTATCATCTACAAGCTCAGCCCACATAGCACTTGCCAGACAGGCTCTCTAACCCTCCACTCCCCTCTCTTGACCACTGTAACACTTCCTTCAGACTCCATCCTACTGCTTTCTTCCAAGTATTGCTCTTCTCAGAGCTTTGCGTGTTTATTTTGTTCGTGTATCTACCATACCTCTAGAACACAAAAACTAAGAAAGTACCGACGTTGTTTTCTAGTTCTTTATACCATCCATAACATTTCAGCAGATATGATACATAACAAGTGCTCAGTAAATGGTCATTGCCTGGCTGGTTCAAAGAAGAATGACTGATTGTGGTGGTTTCAATAGGCTTGGTCCAGGGAGTGGCAGTATTTGGAGGTGTGGCCTTGTTGGAGGAAGTGAGTCACTGTGGGCATGGGCTTTAAGACCAGTCCTAGCTGCCTGGAAGCCAGCCTTTTCCTAACAGCCTTCAGATGAAGATGTAGAACTCTCAGCTCCTCTTGCACCATGCCTGCCTGGATGTTGCCATGTTCCCACCTTAATGATAATGGACTGAACCTCTGAACCTGTAAGCCAGTCCCAATTAAATGTTGCCCTTAGACAATAGCCTTTGTCATGGTGTCTGTTCACAGAAGTAAAACCCTAACCAAGACACTGATGAATACAGTTTCTGTTGTGAAGTGAAAAGAAGTACGTATACACACACACACACACACACACACACACACACACACACACACACACACACCCATTATAACACTAGCATTAGAGACTGAGCCATTTGTGTTTGGGGTACTATTAGAGGAGAGCTGAGGAGGAGATGCACAGCCAGTCTGCAACAATCAGACCTCATAATTACTCAAACTTGACATCAAGGAAACACGATTTCCTTGAATCTAAGCTGCTGACAAGGGGCATATTTACTGCATGGACCTTCTGCATGTATATTTGGAACCTTGGTGCTGCTTCATGAGCAACATCAGACCCCTCTTCCCATGCCTCACTTTCCCCAGAGGTGAGACCTTGTGAGACCTCTGTGACTTGTGGCTATGCCTCCCCTCTGGCTTCTCTCCCTTACTTGCCAAGTCTTTTCTTCTGTGGCCATTTTGCGTTTAGCTCTAAATGACAAATTCAGTTCAAAAAATCACTCCTGTCTCTCCTAAATATTTTTAAAAATCTGAGGGTTTTCGTAGTGTTTAGTTTTTAAAAACAAACCATGCTAATGACGGCTATTCACAGACATCAGTGGTCTGTCTGTTTCTAGCCTGGGGCGTAGCCAACGCCTCTCCCACAAATGTCAGCTCTGCCTCTCCAGAGCTTTGAGATCACTCTCTTGCCAGCCCAAAACCCCATGCCCGGCTGTGGGCACACTCTCGTGCTCCGCTGTGGGTACCTCTTCCCTGGTTCTCGGTCTTTCGCCCAAACTTGCGGTTCCAAAACTTGGCTGAATTCTGCCCCAGCCTCCGGCACACCTGAGTCTCGGTGAAGGGAAAACACACAATCTTAGTTTAAAAATCAACAGATGACATAACTGCTGGGCGCGGAATTTACCATCTTAGACTCATCAACTATTCTATGTTGGAAATCTTCCGATGGCGGTCACCACTGGGTCTAACAATTCCTGGTTTACAACTTGCCTTTTCTCACTCCCACCTCACCGGAAAAAGGGCCATTTCTGCCTCCCGCATGCCCTCTTTCTCTCTCAGACCCGGAAGGTTGGCCTCCTCCTTTTCGCCCAGCGATTGACTTCTTGTCATCTTTATTAGCCAACCAATTAATTAGGAGAAAATTTCCCCTACAGGTTTTGTCACATATATCTGAAGACCCAAAGGTGATGAAGAAAAGACAATTTAAATCCCGGAGAATCTCCAAGTGATGCGCGGTTGCAGTTATTGGCAACTGTGAGTCTTGTGCATGGATAATACTTTCATTGTTTTCTGCCTTCTTCCTCCTCTTTTCTCTCTACTGAGAGGTCTTTGCTGATATGGTGTGCATACATAGGTGTGTGCACATGTGTGCATGTATGTTTAATGGTTTCATAGATGAAAGGAATGTAAAGGACAGAATTCAAGAAGAAAGGTACTATTTGAGCCGGGTAAAGCCACTTCTGGATGTTGAGTACAGTCCCTTCTAAGTGTACCCCGTTGCTGAAAGCATATGGCAGCCTCTGCTCTGTTGGTAGTCTGCAGTGCTAGGCAGACAATGTTCTTCCTCTCACAGGTGTCAGTATGTTGCCAGAGTGTAACTTGACCCCTATTGGAGAGCATAAATAATGCAAAATTACCCGAGAATGTGGATTCCTAAAACTATATGCTATACAAGCAGCAGTGATATAAGCTTTATTTTTTTTAATTTATTTTATTAGATATTCTCTTCATTTACATTTCAAATGCTATCCCGAATGTCCCCTATACCC
>NC_034602.1:11014804-11016199 GCF_900095145.1 Mus pahari
CCATTGTGTAAATGTACCACATTTTCTGTATCCATTCCTCTGTTGAGGGACATCTGGGTTCTTTCCAGCTTCTGGCTATTATAAATAGGGCAGCTATGAGCATAGTGGAGCATGTGTCCTTTTTTTTTGTTTGTTTGTTTTTCGAGACAGGGTTTCTCTGTGTAGCCTTGGCTGTCCTAGAGCTCACTTTGTAGACCAGGCTGGCCTTGAACTCAGAAATCTGCCTGCTTCTGCCTCCCAAGTGCTGGGATTAAAGGTGTGAGCCACCACGCCCGGCGCATGTGTCCTTATTACCAGTTGGAATATCTTCTGGGTAATAAGCGTTATTCTTACCCAGGTGCATAGCAATGGACTTTTGAGATGAGGTAGAGAGTGGCATGAGTAGGTGACCTGTCATCCATTGTCTTGTAAACTCCAGTCTCCATCTCTTTCTCTACCTTGATCAGACCTGTCAGAAGGCTGCCTGTGTGGGTGCAGCACTGAATGCCTGGGGTGTTTCTAGTTGGACTTGGAGTATATCAGAGAAGGGGTCTTTTTGGCTTATAATCATGGTGGTGGAGATGCTGGTAGGAGCTTGAAATGACTGGGCACATTGCATCGGCAGGTCAGAGAGCAGAGAGAGGTGAATGTTTGTGCCGAGCGAGCTTGCTTCCTCTCTGTATACAGGCTAGGGGCTTGCCCCGTGGCACAGTGCTGCCCACATTTAGGACGGTGCTGTGGCTTTTGAAACTTGGATCGTGGAACCCTGACTACAGGCAAGGAAATCAAGAAAGGACCAACATACAGACGTATTTGTAAAGTAAATCTGGGACCAGATGGGAATTTATTAACCTTCTCTAACCTGAAACTCAAGCTAGGAACTCAGCATGCTTATTAGGTACAGCTCAGGGGGGAGACATAGTCTCCATGGTCCATCTCTGTAGGTCAGCAGTCTCAGGCTGCACACATTGGGAAAGGAAGCTCAAGTTGCTAGTCTTAAATGAAAAGATCAACCTTCCATAAACACTCAGACTCTTCAGGAAAGCTTTACCAGTTCCCCATAGGGCCAAGGTCTTGGGTCCTCAAGGTACACTGAGAACTTCGCTTGCTTAGTAATTTCTCTGCTTCCTTCAGAATGGATCTTTCTACCTCAATCAACCTACTTACAAAACCCTTTACAAAGACACCCTGAAGTATATTTTTTTAGGTGATTATAAATCTGGTCAAGTGGATGGTAAAGATTAATCACCTCAGGAGTCCCCACAGAGACACAAAGTGGGGGAGCAAAGCGAGCTCAGCACATTGACTCTGCTGGTTGTTTCCGTGGATGCTCTTCTTCTTCTTCTTCTTCTTCTTCTTCTTCTTCTTCTTCTTCTTCTTCTTCTTCTTCTTCTTCTTCTTCTTCTTCTTCTTCTT
>NC_034602.1:11016879-11026345 GCF_900095145.1 Mus pahari
CTCCTTCTCCTTCTCCTTCTCCTTCTTCTTCTTCTTCTTCTTTAGATATTTTCTTTATTTACATTTCAAAAGTTCCCTATACCCTCCCCCGCACCTGCTCCCCTACCCACCCACTCCCACTACTTGGCCCAGGCCTTCCCTTGTGCTGGGTCATATGAAGTTTGCAAGACCAAGGGGCCTCTCTTCCCAATGATGGCCGACTAGGCCATCTTCTGCTACATACACATGATTCTTAAGTACACATAACCGTCTAGTTTCTAGTAACATCCTCCTGCAATTGTCTCTTAGGTGTAGGGGTAGGAACAGCTCTTTCTCACTGCTGAGCCTGGTGTATGGCACTATTTCTTTCTGGTGTCTTTGAATCTCAGTCACACTTTGGGAAGAAGTCTCTTTATTGCATCCTTCTCAAATAGGTGATACCTCCTCCTTGCTAGAAACAGGAAACCCCTGTGAGTAGATGTTGGTCTTTCCCTCCAAATACAAAAACACAATGCCTGCTTCTGTATTCTGCATTCTGTGTTCTGCATTCTGAATTCTATATTCTGTATTCTGTATTCTGTATTCTGCATTCTGCATTCTGTATTCTGTATTCTGCATCCTGCATTCTGCATTCTGTGTTCTGTATTCTGTATTCTGCATTCTGTGTTCTGCATTCTGTATTCTTTATTCTGCATTCTATAGTCTGTATTCTGCATTCTGTAATTTTTATTCTGCATTCTGTATTCTGCATTCTGGACATACTAGGGCTATGCAATTTACTCTCTGGAAATCAAAAAGAAAAAGGTAAACACAAGCTTATAGTGTAAGTTATGTATATTTAAAAAATGAATGTGACCAGGGATAAAAAAGTTAAGGAATATTTGGTCTCATTTTGGGATGAAGTTCTGGTGACTGTTATTTGAATTGATTGGCAAATAAATTTAGATCTTCAGGCCTGTCTAATTCCTTGGAACCAGTTAAAGCCATGATTCAAAACTAAATGGTATAAGATGGTTCTAGAATTTTATGTGTGTTTGTGTGTGTGTGTGCTCATGTGTGAGTACATGCTCAGGTTGAAGGTTGATGTCTGGGATCATCTTGGTTGCTCTTCCCTGACTCACTGAGGCAGAGCTCCTGATTTGTCTGGTCTTGCTAGACAGATTGCTCTAGGACTCTGCTTCTACCGTCCAGGGCTATACTTGCAGTTGGGTTGCTATACTCAACATTTACATGGGTTTCTAGGGTCCAAACTCTGGTCTTCACAAGTATGTTATGCACAAGCATCTCCGCCATTTAGCCATTCCCCAACCCTCAGATTCTCCTTCTGACTTGAAAAACATTTTGTATAAAAATGTTTATTTTGTCCATTCTATGGTCTACGCTGCATGATGGGCTACACCATCCTCTTTGGAAAGTTGGAAACTAAAAAGTGTTGATTTTCATTGTCTAAGATGCTCTTTGTTTATTCTCTTTTAAATTAACTTTTTGGAGAATTGTGTATTTATAGCAAAGTTGGAGAGTGAGAAGATCACTGCATATACTTTATCTAGTTTCTTCTAGCATTAGTGTCTTATAGCAAATTTTCAAAATTAAGAAATTAATAGTGATCTATTACCATTAGCTCTAGGCTCCATGATTTACTTTTTCTGGTTAATATCCAATGTTGTGATGCAGGATCCAGTCAAAGTCAGTGCATGGCCTTCATCCTTATCCTAGTACATATGATTTGCTGTAACCAAATACCTTAGACAACTAAGTTCCCGAAATAACAGAAATTTCTTGATTACCCCTCTGGAGGCTTAGGAATTCCAAGGTACAGGTTCAGTATCTGATGAGGGTTTTCTCTCGTTCTCAGAGCTGGTGGCTTCTTGATGTGCCCTCTTATGAAAGAAAGGGCGTTGGAACTCCCTGAAGCATCTTTTATAAGGACATTGGTCCCACTGGTGAGTGATAGACCCCTCATGCTATAACCACTTTCCAGTGTCCCACTTCCTATTGCTATTCCATAGGACATTTAGTTTTAACATGAACTGTGTAAACTTCAGACAGAGCAGTTATGTGATCACTTTGTCTTCCTCTAATCTGTTACTCTTCCTGGTTTTCTTTATTTTTTTCATGACCATGTCATATACCCAGCTCTTGTAAAAGTAGAGGAAGATGTATTAACACCAAGTTTAACCTTATGTCCCTCCATGAAAGGTAAGAGATATTTTTCAAGTAGCTGCTGGCATCTGAGATAACAACTCAGGGCCTCTCATCTCCTCATAGCTTGATGCTGAGCTGTACCGAGTCAGTTAATGGTGAGTACGTTGCAATTTATGATGGAAATGGACCGTCGCCGGAGATTTTGTGATAAGCTCCACCTCAAGCTGATCAGAGACATCCACTGGCACCCTGTGGAGAGGAATGAAAAGGTATCTTTTAGGAAGCTAGATTCACGTGCTTCCCAATGGCATTCCTTTGAAGACAACCTACAACCTTCCCTTAGATGGTAGTCACTTATATGAGTTTTGAATAGCGTTCCTGAACCTTGGCTTCCGTTGGCGCTCAGCCCACTGGCTAGACTTTCTGGTGGTTACAGTGATGTGCATTACTGCTTGAAAGTTAAAAACTCTTTCTTATAATGGCTTTAAGCATTGCTTTGTGAAAGGTGTTGGAGGAGTGAAATGATAATTTAATCTTACCGCCAGTGAAATTTTTATGATGGCATGGTTCCATTCCCTAGAACTATGCTTTTGAAATTGCCGTGGCCTGTGGATGCATCTTGTGTACCAATACAGAATGTGCTAAAACCAGGCTCTGTTGTCCAATTATTTTTATAACAGTGCCTGAATGGATTCTCAATCTAGGTGACTGATAACTTGTGCTCAGCTTTCTCACCCATATAACAAGAAGTGGAAAGGAAAGATTCCAGCCACTGTGCACTTGGGTGATTATAACCCCAGGGCACCAAAGCTAAGGTGCTAGAATGCCTTCCTCCAAAGGACTTTAACCCATGAACCGGTGCAGCTTGTAGTCTTGGGGGACTTAACGATTAAAGAGCAGTTTTAATTCTGGATGTTCTGGCTACTTGGCAATAGTGTTTTGCTATTCTGCATTTTTCCCTTTCAAGAGCTTATGGAGCACCGACTGTTTGTCAGCCACTGGGCTCATTTCTTAGCTTATAGAGAGGTGGGACACTTGGCCATCACATATATGAGAGAGAAGCTACCCACAAGCAAGGGCTGCTCCAGGATGCTGGTGCTGGGAGGGTCTTGGGAACGCTGAGGTGCACAAGTGCAATGAGATATTCCAGCTGTTTGAGTAAGGGGTCCCGAGGACAGACCTGTTCAGAACTTAGTACTTGAAAAATAAATGCTTCTCCCAAAGTTATTGCTTCCAAAGTAAATAATAGTTTGGGGGCAATTTGGCTTTATGTAGAGAGGAGAGTAGGGGATGGTGGGGAGAGGAAAGGTTAGTTAGGGAGGCACATGTACTCTTGTTTTCCTGTGTTCTCTCACTTTCTTATAAGGGGAAATCACAATCTATAGAAAAAAAATACATGGAACTGGTTTGTTAGAAAGCCTCTAGGCGTGAGGGGGTGAAATGGTGGTGGTCTCTGAGTGTATGTCTTTTGTGCAGAATGCTGTCAAACATGGAGTGTAGCTCTTGGCTGCTCTCAGACCCATTCCCTGCCTTCCCTGCCTATGTTCCGCAGTGCAGAAATGATCTTTCCCAGACTTCCCTGCTCTTTGGCTCCTACATCAACTTGACCATTGAGTGACAGCTGCCAACCATAGACTGACTGTGGAGCAAATCCAAGCCTTTCCCTCTGGCTTCTGTGGGGTGGGAGGGTTTCAATGTTGCTCAGATTTTTTGCTATGCCCCCAACCCTTTGCAGATCTGACAGCAGCTTCCTGCTGTTGTCACCACCAGTCTTCGTCAGTGGCACTGACTGTGTGCCTCACGCAGGGAATCAGCCTGCTGAGTTAACTTTCCCCAGTGTGTTGGTGAGCTAACGGTGATAATGGGATCTATTTTGCTGGCTAGATTCTGCCTGGATTGTCACATGGAAGTTTTGCACTTATTATTTCATGACACTGGAGATTGAACCTAGAACCTTACACATGCTAGGCAAGTTGTACCCCCAAGAGACATCTTCATTTTGTTGTGTTTGTAATGCCAGCTTACGACATAGTTATAAGATCCATATAGAGAGTAAAATACTTAGTAGAATGAAGTAGGTTGATAAAGATATCAATCTACTTGTGTGTGTGTGTGTGTGTGTGTGTGTGTGTGTGTGTGTGTGTGTGCATGCAACAAAAATAGCTAATGTCTGGGTATTTAATCGACTCCCCAGTACAGTTTTCTTGACTTGGCCTTGAGGTTGTGCTGCAGCTCCCTAAACTTGGTCGACCCTCCCACCTGCTATTTTGCTTCCTCTGATGCCATCTTCCTGTTTATTCCACATCAACCCCCATCACTAACCATTATCTCGTTAGACGGGTGTCTGATGTGTACTTGACCCCTTTTTTCTTTATTGCTGAGATAGGGCCTCACTTTGTAAACCTGGTTGGTCTGAACTCCCTTGGAAGAGCAGGCTGGCTGAACTTGTGGTGATTTGTCCTGCCTTTGCCGCCCAATGTTAGGTTTATATGTGTGTATCACCATGCTTAACTTCTCTTTCTAAAACAACAACGACAACAACAAAAACTACAACAACAAGACAAAATGTAGGGCCTGGGGAAATGGCTTATTTGGTAAAATACTTGCAATGGAGTCTCATGCAAAAGACCCAGGAGCAGCAGTACATACACCTAACTCCAAAACCAGGGAGTAAAGACAGAAGCATCCCTGGGGCTTGCTGGCCTGGCCAGCCTAGCTGAATCTGTTAGCTCCAGGTTCAGTGAGAGGTCCTTTCTTATAAAGTAAGTGATGGAGGAAGACACTGGCCAGTGACACTTATACCTGTACACAGATGAGGGAACACATACACACACACACACACACACACACACACACACACACACACACACACCATAAACAGAAATGGATAACATACAAAGACCAACTCTTTGGACAAACACTCCCTGATGATGACATGACAATGATTGCTAAAGACTTGAGAAGAAAGTCACCAGAGACACATAGACTCACAGTGAGGCACCAGTACAGGTCCACAAGAATAACTAAATATTGCCCCAAAGGGTGACAATGTGAAGGTCTGGTGAGTTTACAGAGCAAGGGGTGTGTTTTCTTTTAGAAGGCAGTTTATATTCTTATGCTATGATCCCAGATACTACTTATAAATATTTGCCAAAGAAAAAATAAAAATGTTGACATATATGACAAATCTTCAGAGCATTTAAAAAATTTTTATTTTATTTTATGTGTATGGGTGTTTTGCTTGCATGTTTGTATGTGACCACATATTTACCGAGCCTGTGGAGGCTAAAAGAAGGTTTGAGACCTTCAGAAACTGGAATTACAGTTGGCTGTGAGTCACCATATGGGTGCTGGGAACTGAAACCCAGTCTTCTGAGAGAGCAACAAGAGCTTTGAACTACTAAGCCACCTCTCCACCCCTAATAAATCTTCATAATGTTTTAATTCACACTAAGATCAAACTAATAACCAACCAAATGGTCACTAACTAAGGAATGCACAAACAAATCCTGATGTAGCCATGCCATAGGAAACTACCCAACAACAGACTGGAAGGAACCATTGGTACACACCTTGGCATGGATGAATCTCACAGCCAACCATGGAGGGCAAGTCACACCATTTATAAACGGTCAGAAGAGGTAACTCTGCTTTCTAGGGAGGAGTTGTCATTGGTTGTCTGAGGTCATGGGTTTCTGCCTGGGGAGGCTGTGAGATGCCTGGAATGTGGAGCTCAAGGATGCTCTCAGTGGTAGGTAAACATGCCATGCATGGAACTTGATTTTGATTGTATGTCTTTGGCAACATGTCAAAGCTCATTGTCCTGCATAATTAAAATGAGTGATTTTGTTGTACTTTGTCTAAGGTGAGACTCATTAAAAGCATGGGATGAGGATATTTACTTCAAATCTCCTCTGTGGTTTTGATGAGAAAACTACCTAAGTTAGTATGGCTCATGAGAAAAAAGTGTTGGGACCACACATAGTCATTAAGAACCTGATATTTGGGGCTTAAGGGAAACTAGAGGTAGGAAGGAAGGTGGTGTAGTTGGGATTATGAACTTTGAAACAAACAAACAAACAAAACGTTTGTAAATAAGTTACTTTTTGAAATTGGCAATGTTCATGAAACTGATCACACAACAAGGGAGACAGGGGTCCTCCATGACGCTAGTTGCTTTGCGGTGTCAAGTGACAAAGTATGGAAGATAGAAGACTTGTGACACTGTGGCATTACAATATTGTAACATGAAGAACATCTTATGGCTTTCTTGATGTCGTCTAGCTGGCTGTGTTGTGTCTCCACAATGAGTTTTGGGCTCTCCAGGCATGAGTTCTAAAGGGGTTTGTACTTGTAGAGTTCTCTACTGAGTATCCCACATGCACCCCAGAGCTAGAGGCACACCCTTCAGCCACTCATGGAGGCACAATGGAATGGTTCCCTAACGCTGCTGTGAAAAGCAAAGTATTTAAAATATTTTTTTAAATTGGATATTTTATGTATTTACATTTCAAATGTTATCCCTTTTCCTGGTTCCTCCTCTGCAAACATCCTATGCCACCCCCTTACCCTGCTTCTATGAGGGTGCTCCCCCACCAACCTATCCACTCCTGCCTCACCTCCCTAGCATTTCTCTACACTGGGGCATCAAGTCTTCACAGGATGAAGATCCTCCCATCCCATTGATGACAGATAAGGCCCCTTCAGCTCCTTCAGTCCTTCCTCTAATTCCTCCATTGGGGTCCCTGTGATTAGTCTGACCAATCGTAGGTTGGCTTTGAGCATCCTCATCTGTATTGGTCAGGCTCTCTCAGGAGACAGTTGTATCAAGCTCCTGTCAGCAAGCATGTCTTGGCATTTGCAATAGTGTCTGGGTTTGGTGTCTGCATGTGGGATGTATCCTCAGGTGGGGCAGTCTCTGGATGACATTTCCTTCAGTTTCTGCTCTACACTTTGTCCCTGTATTTCCTTTAGACAGGAGCAATTCTGGGTTAAAATTTTGGAGATGGGTGGTCCCATCCTTCAACGGGGGTGGGGGGGCACGCCTAACCTCTGGATATGGTCTCAACAGGTTCTCTCTCCCCATTAAGGGGTATTTCAGCTAATGTCATCCCCGTGGGGTCCTGGGAGGCTCTTGCTTCCTGGCATCTGGGACTTTCTGGTTGCTACCCCAGTTCCCCATCCCCCATTGCTACACACCTCTGTTGAGTTTCCTGACCCTCTGTACATCTTGTCCGTCTCCTCCCATACTTGATTCTGTCCCTCTTTTCCCCTTCCCTATCTTTTCTTCCTCCGAAGTCCCTCCCACCCTCTACTTCCCTTGATTATTTTGTTCCTCCTTCAAGTAGGATTGAAGCATCTACACTTTGGTCTTCCTTCCAATTGAGTTTCATGTGGTCTGTGAGTTGTATCTTGGGTAATCCATGCTTTTTGCCTAATCAGTGAGTGCATACCATGAGTGTTCTTTTGTTAGTGGGTTACCTCACTCAGGATGATATTTTCTAGATCCATCCATTTGCCTGGGAATTTCATGAAGTCATTCTTTTCAATAGCTGAGTAGTACTCCATTGTGTAAATGTACCACATTTTCTGTATCCATTCCTCTGTCGAGGGACATCTGGGTTGTTTGCAGCTTCTGGCTATTATAAATAAGGCTGCTATGAACATAGTAGAGCATGTTTCCTCATTACATGTTGGAGCATCTTCTGGGTATATGCCTATGAGAGTTATTGCTGGGTCCTCAATAATACTATGTCCAATTTTCTGAGAATCTGCCAGACTGATTTCCAGAGTGGTTGTACCAGCTTGCAAAACCACCAGCAATGGAGGAGTGTTCCTCTTTCTCCACATCATCACCAGTGTCTGCTATTTTCTGAGTTTTTGGTCTTAACCATTTTGACTGGTGTGAGGTGGAATCTCAGGGTCATTTTCGATTTGCATTGTCCTAATGACTAAGGATGTTGACCATTCTTTAGTGCTTCTCTGCCATAGCTCTGTTCCCCAGTTTTTAATAAGGTCATTTGGTTCTCTGGAGTCTAACTTCTTGAGTTCTTTGTATATATTGAATATTAGCCTGCTATCTGATGTGTGATTGGTAAAGATCTTCTCCCAATCTGTTGTTTGCCATTTTGTCCTATTGACAGTATTCTTTGCCTTACAGAAGCTTTGCAATTTTATGAGGTCCCATTTGTTGATTCTTGACCTTAGAGAATAAATCATTGGTATTCTATTCAGGAACTTTCCCTCTGTGCCCATATATTGGAGGCTTTACCCCACTTTCTCTTCAATTAGTTCCAATGAAGCTTTATATGGAGGTCCTTCATCCACTTGGATTTGAGCTTTGTACAGGAAGACAAGAATGAATCAGTTTGCCTTCTTCTACATGTTGACCGTCAGTTGAAACAGCACCATTTGTTGAAAATGCTCTTTTTTCACTGGATGGTTTTAGCTTCTTTGTCAAAGAACAAGTGACCATAGCTGTGTGGGTTCATTTCTGGGTCTTCAATTCAATTCCATTGATCTACCTGCCTGTCACTGTACCAATACAATGTGGTTTTTATCACTATTGTTCTGTAGTACAGCTTGAGGTCAGGGATGGTGATTCCCCCAGATGTTCTTGTTCAGATTGTTGAGAATAGTTTTTGATGTCCTGGGTTTTTGGATATTCCAAATGAATTTGAGAATTGCTCTTTCTAACTCTATGAAGAATTGAGTTGGAATTTTGATGGGGATTGCATTGAATCTGTAGATGGCTTTTGGCAAGATGGCCATTTTTACCATATTAATCCTGCCAATCCATGAGCATGTGAGATCTTTCCATCTTCTGAGGTCTTCTTCAATTTCTTTCTTTAGAGACTTGAAGTTCTTGTCCTACAGTCATTTCACTTGTTTGGTTAGAGTCACACCAAGATATTTTATATTGTGACTATTGTAAAGTGTGTCATTTCCCTAATTTTTTCTCAGTCTATTTATCCTTTGAGTAGAAGAAGGCTATTGATTTGTTTGAGTTAATTTTATATCCAGCCACTTTGCTGAAGTTGTTTATTAGGTTTAGTAATTCCCTGGTGGAATTTTGGGGGTCACTTAAGTATACTACCATACCATCTGCAAAGAGTGATATTTGAATTCATCTTTTCCAATTTGTATCCCTTTGACTTTTGTTGTCTAATTGCTCTGGCTAGGACTTCAAATACTATATTGAATAGGAAGGGAGAGAGTGGGCAACCTTGTCTAATCCCTGATTTTAGTGGGATTGATTCAAGTTTCTCTCCATTTAGTTTGATGTTGGCTACTGGTTTGCTGTTTATTGGCTTTTACTATGTTTAGGTATGGGCCTTGAATT
>NC_034602.1:11026965-11053009 GCF_900095145.1 Mus pahari
CATTTCATCCAAATTTTCCAGTTTTGTTGAGCATAAGCTTTTGCAGTAGGATCTGATTTTTTTAATTTCCTCTGTTTCTGTTGTTTCTTTCCCTTTTCATTTCTGATTTTGTTAATTTGGATACTGTCTCTGTGCCCTCTGGTTAGTCTGGCTAAGGGTTTATCTATCTTGTTGATTTTCTCAAAGAACCAGCTCCTAGTTTTGCTGATTCTCTGTGTAGTTCTTTTTGTATCTACTTGGTTGAATTTAGCCCCGAGTTTGATTATTTCCTGCCATCTACTCCTCTTGTTTATGCTTCTTATTGTCCTAGAGCTTTTAGGTGTGCTTTTAAGTTGCTAGTGTATGCTCTCTCTAGTTTCTTTTTGGAGGCACTCAGAGCTATGAGTTTTCCTCTTACCACTGCTTTCATTGTGTCCCATAAGTTTGGGTATGTTGTGTTTTCATTTTCATTAAATTCTAAAAAGCCTTTAATTTCTTTCTTTATTTCTTTTTTGACGAAGTTATCATTGAGTAGAGCATTGTTCAGTTTCAATGTGCATGCAGACTTTCTGTTGTTTTTGTTGTTATTGAAGACCAGCCTTATTCTTTGGTGATCTGATATGATGTATGGGATTATTTCAATCTTCTTGTATCTGCTTAGGCCTGTTATGTGACTGATAATATCATCAATTTTGGAGAAGGTACCATGAGGTGTTGCGAAGAAGGTATATTCTTTTGTTTTAGGTTGAAATGTCCTATAGATATATGTTAATCCCTTTGGTTCATAACTTCTGTTAGTTTCACTATGTCTCTGTTTAGTTTCTGTTTCTATGATCTGTTTATTGATAAGAGTGGGGTGTTGCAGTCTCCCACTATTATTGTGTGAGGTGCATTGTGTGTGTTGAGCTTTAGTAAAGTTTCTTTTATGAATTCAGGTGACTTTGCATTTGAAGCATAGATGGTCAGAAATGAGAGTTCATCTTGGTAGATTTTTCCTTTGATGTGTATGAAGTGTCCTTCCTTATGTTTTTGATAACTTTTGGTTAAAAGTCAATTTTATTCGATATTAGAATGACTACTCCAGCTTGTTTCTTGGGAACATTTGCTTGGATTATTGTTTTCAAACCTTTTACTCTGAGGTAGTGTCTGTCTTTGTCATTGAGATGCATTTCCTGTATGCAGCAAATGCTGAGTCCTGTTTATATATGCAGTCTGTTAGTCCACGTCTTTTTATTGGGGAATTGAATCCATTGATATTAAGGAATAGTGATTGTTGCTTCCTGTTCTTTTTGTTATTAGAGGTGGAATTATGTTTGTGTGACTATCTTCTTTTGGGTTTGTTGAAAGATTACTTTCTTGCTTTATATTGGGTGTAGTTTTCCTCCTTGTGCTTGAGTTTTCCATCTATTATCCTTTGTAGGGCTAGATTTATGGAAAGATATTGTTTAAATTTGGTTTTGTCATGGAATACTTTGTTTTCTCCATCTATGGTAATTGAGAGTTTTGTTGGGTATAGTAGCCTGGGCTGGCATTTTGTTCTCTTAGGGTCTGTATAACATCTGCCCAGGATCTTCTAGCTTTCATAGTCTCTGCTGAGAAGTCTGGTGTAATTCTGATAGGTCTGTCTTCATATGTTACTTGGCCTTTATCTCTTACTTCCTTTAACATTCTTTCTTTGTTTTGTGTATTTGGTGTTTTGACTATTATGTGATGGGAGGAATTTCTTTTCTATTTGGAGTTCTGTAGGCTTCTTGTATGTTTATGAGCATCTATTTCTTTAGGTTAGGGAAGTTTTCTTCTATAATTTTGTTGAAGATATTTACTGGACTTTTAAGTTGGGAATCTTTGCTCTCTTCTATACTTATTATCCTTAGGTTTGGTCTTCTCATTGTGTCCTGGATTTCCTGGATGTTTTGGCTTAGGACCGTTTTGAATTTTTCATTTTCTGTGACTATTATGTGAATGTTTTCTATGGTATCTTCTGCACCTGCGATTCTCTCTTCTTTCTTCTTCTTTCTCCTTTCTGTTGGTGATATTTGTATCTATGACTCCTGATCTCTTTCTTAGGTTTCCTATCTTCAGGGTTATCTCCCTTTGTGATTTTTCTCATTGTTTCTATTTCCATTTTTAGATCCTGTATGGCTTTGTTCAATTCCTTCACCTGTTTGGTTTTGTTTTCCTGTATTTCTTTAAGGGACTTTTGTGTTTCCTCTTTAAGGGCTTCTACTTGTTTACTTGTGTTCTCCTGTATTTCTTTAAGGGAGTTGTTTATGTCCTTCTTTAAGTCCTCTATCATCATCATGAGATGTAATTTTAAACAAGAGTCTTGGTTTTGTGGTGTGTTTGGTTATCCAGGGCTTGCTGAGGTGGGTGAACTGGATTTTTTGATGGTGCCAAGTAGCCTTGGTTTCTGTTGCTTATGTTCTTGCCCTTGCTTCTCACTATCTGGTTATCTCTGGTGTTAGCTTGTCTTGCTGTCTCTGACTGTGACTTGTCCCTCCTATATTCCTGTGTGTCAGCACTTTGTGGAGACCAGCTCTCTCTAGGTGGAATTTGGTATGGAGGGCTGTGGCACAGGGTCAGTTCCAGGGCACAGACAGAAGCCAGAAGGATCCTGTCCCTGGCAGTTCCTTTGTTCCTGAGTACTGATGGCTCTGGGCAGGTCCCTCTTGGGCCAGGTATTTAAGCAGAAGTGGTGGTTTCACCTGTACTGTCAGGTGTGTCAGCACTCTTGGGAGCCCAGCTCTCTCCCAGTGGGACCTGGGTATGGACAGAAGAAGAATGGCAATTCATCCTTCTTCCTTCTGAGAGTGCTGTCCAGAGGCCACACAGACCACCATTGTTCATCTTGCAAGGGGAAAGGTTTCTTTTCAGGAGCATGCTTCATTGTAAAGGAGGTCAGAGAGATCAGTGGTTACACAAGAAAAGGTGTATTCAGTTTTGCTAAGGGTATCTTATTTATAGATAATAGGGAATCCTAGGAGACATGTGGTCTGGCTTCCAGGAGGCTGAAGTGACATAAGATCAGGAAAGAGACCTTTGTAGGTCCTAACAGAAGAAATGTTTGAGGACAAAAGGGTCTTTGGGTTTGGTTTAAACATGGTGGTACCATGTAGGAGGTTGCCTTAGTTAACCATTCCTGACCACACAAATAATGTGAGGATGCTGAGAAAGGGCCAAGAGGTACCCAGAGGGGTAACACTCAGACATGGGGGCAGATGAGGGTACAGCAGAGACAGCAGTTTCCTGGGAAAAGTCAGCATGTTTAGTTCAGGAAGTTGAAAGAGACCGTTACACTGACCCAAGCAGGAAGATGGCTTGGGAGTAGAGTTGATTCTTGACAGAAAGTGAACATTGTCTATCTATGCTAATACCCAATTTTTACCCAGACTCCAAAACTGGAACTGATGACAACCAATATATTCCCCTTAAAGATTTTATTCTTTATCTTATCTTCTCCTCTCTCTCCCTCCCTCCTTTCCTTCCTTTCTTCCTCTCTCCCTCTCCCTCCCTCCATTCTTCCTTTCCTCTCTCTCCTTTTCTTCCTCTCCCTCCCTCCCTTCCTTGCTCTCTCTCCCTCCTTTCTGCCCTAGAAACTTACATGGATTTAACTTTGAAGTCAATTAAAACAAATTTTACACCAAATCATGTTTTCCACAATATCCAGGTGGTGTTCGCTAAAGTCAATTACTGTTTTGTAAAACTCATGAATACTTCTAAATTCTTTGGCTTTTAAATGCTGAAAAATCAGACAGCTTTTTTTTCTTTTTCTTTTCTTTTTTTTCAGAATAACTAGGTGGTTTTAAATACTTCATAGTTGGCTGATGGAGAAATACCGAGTGGTGTACCTGAACAATGAGTGGTCAGCCTACAAACTTTTGTGTTGTTCATCTCTGAGGTGATGTGTGTGTGTGAGGCTTGAAGACCGGAAACCCAGTTTTGGAAAGCATTGCACCTGAGACCTGGGTGATTCTGTGTATTTGCTGCAGGAAGGGAATAAATGAAAGCAATATTGCCGTCTCTCTGCTCCTCAGGAATTGTTAGAACATTCCCATCTTCATAGAGGCATGGCACTTCAGCATCTTTTGACATCTCTGCCTGGTTTCTAAAGAATCCATTGAAAATATAACCAAACAAGTCCTGCCACACTGGAGAGGGGGCATCTCTCTTTGCTATGAATGCTTCCCTTTGTGAGGGAAGATACTCTTTTTTCTTTTGCACATTTTATTCAACGTTTCTCTGAATAGCAGGTAGAGATGATTCTTAAAGAACTTTGTTGGCCAGTTGATCCTATTTGAGTCGAGAGATTGATTTTCTTTTTTTGTATGAAAATCCTTTATACAAAGACTGCACCTTCAACTAGGAACCAGTGGTTCTTCTGATGTTAGAAAGAAGCTCTGTACAATGCGAGCGACGATGAAAAGCCTGCTGCACAAAAGCACACTGTTTTTCTAAATTCAGTGGCTGTTTCCTGCTTAATTTTTTTTTCCTTTTCAAAATAGTCATAGGTATCAGACAACATTTTGGACTAATGGCCTGGAAAAATTCATTATAAAATCATTTTGAATTACTCAGGAAACATACAGAGCCTACAACTATTGCCTCCTGCCTCCCCACCCCCACTCCCTACAGGTTTTGTCCACTGTGGACATTTCTCAGGTTTGGAATTAATGGAAAGGGGTTGAACCTACTTCCCCTCACCACAGTGAGGAGCTGAGCAATTGATTTCGGACTGGTTGTTTTCTCATCTCCAAGGAAAGGAAAAGCATTAATAATTGGGCAAATTCTTTGCAAGAGTTGTAGTTTGGCTGGAAGGATATCTGAAGTGGTAGTTTAAAGAATTTTAATAGTGACATGGGTGCACTAAAGTACCATGGCAGAAATGCAGCCTGCTGCTCAATTCAATTCTGAAGAGAGTGCAGTTTCTGGCTCTCATTCTATCGTAGGAGACGGCAGCAGCGTATCATCCCACAGGTGATACACATGTCAAAGGAGTGGAGTCATCTTTAACTTAAGGGTAGTTTGAAACAAGGGGGGGAAGGAATGAGCACGTAGTGGCAGGAACGAAGCCCTGGAAACAAGCCCCTGATCTGTGTGGACATTGGTCAGTCCGGCTGTGCAGGCTCGGATGCCTTATTGCATGTGGTTGGGAGAGGTTTTTTGAATGAGAAGGAACTAGCGATTTCTGAATATTTCACTTCTGACAATGAACTGTGTTTGTTAAGTGCTAACAGAGAAGAATCCCAGCGAATCTGTCAGTTATGTACAGATGTGGACATTCTTCATTACTAGCCATTCCCAATGGTGGTTTTATTTTTATTGGAGAGAACAAGAGCTTGTCCACAGGACTGGCATTTTGTGGAGGTTGATAAAGCATTTTTCACAGAGACCCTACTTGGATAGGGCCTAAGACCAGTTCTTGGATACATCAGAAACCCTTGTGGACATCAGTCTCTGAGCATGCGTATCTATGAAGCCCTTTGCCATTATTGCCATATCAGTACATACTCATGCTTGCTCAAATGCTCACATTCACACATGGAGAATCTTTGCTGGGAACTGTGATGTACTAGGACTGCCTATTTCCCCATAGGCCCCCCCCTGCTGAGAGGCTCTGTCTTTATGTCTGTCTGTTTGTCTGTCTGTCTGTCTGTTATTGTGTGTAAGATAGTTGCTCAGCACAAACATTGAAAATTAAATTATCCAAACTTATAACTAACTAAATAACATATAAAACAAAGGCATTAACTACTTCAAGCTTACCTCTCCCTAATTATCTGACTATTTTCCCATAGCCAGTATTCTTGCAGTTCCTTGGGGCTCTGGTGCCTACCTATAGAAGGACCTGCCATGATTTCTGCATACACCCTGACTCTGCATTCAGTGGCAGACACTGGGTCATGACATCACATAAGTAGAAAAGTGAGGACATTTTTTTGGAGGATTGTGATGTATCACAAAAAAATGAAAGCAAGAATTGATAACCCTCCCCCCCCCAAATTTGCTATGTTATAAACACCTACATGGAATAAGTAGATATTTAAAAATACTTAATAGGATCCTGCTAGTTACAAGATGACTTTAAATCTTGCAGAATTTGCAGCACACTAAAAGAGGTGTGTGGCTGGGCAGTCACGAGAGAACAGGACCAAGTTATTTACTTCCAGAAAATCCATTTCTGTTTACCGTGTTCTCTCGTATGGAGGTAAATATGTGTCTAAACTAAGGCTCCCTGTGGAGTCAAGCCTGAGCCACTTGGTCCTTCCAGTCAGTGTCAGGACAGGTCTTGCCTCTAAACTTCTGATTCTTGGTCTGTGAAATGACTGCACTAATAATAGTCACTGCATAAAGTTCAAAGGATACTCAGTTTCTATGTAGAATCACTACTGGGCAGGCCACTGTAAATGGCAGCTAGGTGAATTTATCATTACAAGATCAGCACCATTATCGGCACCATCACTACCACTACCATCATCATCATCACTAATACCACCACCAGTATCATCACCATCACCACCACTTCAGTGAATACTGCTAGTGTATAGAGTTCTACTCGAAGCATTTTATAAACATTATCTTTAAAAGCACAGCAGTTCCTGGGGCTAAGCAGAGCACTGGCCCCACATGACAGAGCAGCTCACTGTCTCACCTGAGCTCACAGAGCTAGTGTGTGTTTGGAACTGAAACCCAGGTCTGACTCCATTGTCTGTGCTCGCATAACTCAACTCTGCTTATGTTTTCCTTCTCTATCCTTCGCAAGGGGCATATATAGTAGGTGTTTAAGAAAACTCTTTTGATGATTTTTTTTTTTTTTGAAATGTCAGCCTCATTTCATTCTTCTTGGGAGGGGAGGGGGTTAAAGGCTCTCCATGGAGCCAATAACCCAGAAGAAAAACCCTGAAGTGTTCTGCAATGTGCTTACTAAGTTAAGAGTAGAATGATAAAAACACACATCTCTACAGCTTTCTTCTTATGGGGACTTTTGGGGGTGGGGCGTGGCTCTAGCTGCTGTGCTGGATGGAGAAGTTTGCCGTGGTGGTTTGTATGCTTGCTTTATGAACTTTCCCCCTTGAGTCTCTGTAATCTAGCATATGAAACCTGTTCCCCAGTAGGATTTACCTTTATGAATACCTGAGAATTCTTCCTGGAGAAGATTAAATTGTTTAGTTCAATATTTAATCTGTTACTTCCTTTCTAAGGACACCTTGTGGACTTTGCCATGCACCTGGTGATAGTGAGGATATTGATCAATCGTAAACAAAACAAAAGAGGAATGGCCAGTACAACCTTTCTCATCCCCACTTTATAATTAAATTTTGATCTGAGATGCTTTTGATTAATATTGTTTGTGAGTGTGTGAATTCCTGCCTGCCAAGTTTCTGAAGTTGCCGGGCTTCAGTCTCTGGTGACTGGCTCGGCTAAAGCGCGCTATGATTGCGTTTTTATGGTTTTCAGATATTTAATAGCTCCTTCCTGTCATTTTCTGAATGACTGAGTACTGCTCAGTCCTATGGGAGCAGTGCGGCATCCGAGTGCCAGAAGGATGACTGAGGTCCGTCTACTTGACTGATTGTCTTAGTCTTAATTGTTCTCTTAATTAGCTGCAGTAGCTCCTGCATCTGGGGAGAGATCACAGTATTGGTAAACAGCTCCACCCTGGAGCTCAGGGTAATGTCTTTTGGAATCCTGACAGCCAGCGGCTCCTGTGCCTGTCTTTCTTCAGTGACAGGGACTTGCCAAATTGGCAGCCCCTTCCCCCACCCAAGGCCCACGTGCTTCTCTTGTGATCTGTCATTCCGCACGTCCCCACCCAGAAGCAGGTCTCCAACTGTTAGTCCTTAAACAAAATAAATTTTAGTATGCTTAAAGCTGAATTCAATCAGTTGGATGGTCTCACATGGAAACAAAAGGACAGGGCTCCGGATGTCCTCAGCTTCAGCAAAGCACTCAGCTTGGGCGGGAGAGCGAGCTGAGAGTCCCTGGAGTGGGCGGGGCTGCAGCCTGGGAGGAGCTGCTTCCTCTGAGCCCCAGAAGGTGTTCTCTAGGGAGGAGACCCTGATGGGCTAAGCAGGCTGGCCTTTGTGGTGTGGTGTGGGTCCAAAACCTGAATCATCTATCTTATGATCTCCAGGAATCGCTATCTCCTTCATATTTCTCCACTGCGCTGTCACGTGGTGGCATAGCATTCCTCCCAAAGAAGGTGGGAGAGTTTATCTAGTCAGAGGGAGTTGGAACCTGAAGAGTCAACAGTTGAACTTGCTTCTCTTTGTATGTGTACTGCAGTACGTTATTGTCCGGGGACCTGACTGAGGTATTTTAGAGTTGGTGGAACTGTCCCAGGCTTCAATTTATGTACAGTATGAAAAAGAAAACAGGGATGTGGGTGTCAGATTACAATGTCAGCATTTAATAATCACTCCAAAAACCTACGGAAAGCAATACAAAATCGGTATGGAGAGGAGATCTTGAAATTGTGATTAATTAATTTTCTGTGTCTTTTAAGAAAATAAAGGATCTATTGGCATAAGGTTCAGGGACACAGGAGGACAGTCAAATCTCAGAAAAACTTGTGTGGGAGACCTACCCACTCATACGCAGCATGAAAATGAGGTAAAATGGTGCTGCTAAGCTTGCTCTGAAAAATAAAAGAGGGCTTATATCCAAAGCTCTCATGACCAGAACTGTATCTTCAGAGCTTTGAAAACAAAAACGCAGCTCAGATGTGCTGACATTTCACATGCCTGATGCTGTCCTGGAGCTCCTCTCCCCTGGCTCCTCCAGAAAACTCCCTTACCCTTGATTTCATGGAGTTGTCTCTCACACACCAAAAGAACCCCTCCACTGTTTTAGAGGCTGCTCCTGGAGCCTGAACCAGGAGGTTGATTCCAGAAAGGCAATGGTGGGAGACTAAAACGAGTAGATATGCACACGAAGGCTTGCAGGTGTGTGTCTCTCCGCCCTGGAGACCAGACTGAAAAGGGCAGTGCAGCATTTTGTTACAGATGTAACTGGTAAGGTTAGTCTGATGTTCCCATGCTATCCCAATGGAGAGATAACTAACTGCCTTCTAGTGTAACCCTTGCCCTGGGGGCTCAGCTATCTTCAGTAGCATCTCGAGCTCAGCCTTCAGCTTTCTGAGATTGGCTGCATTTCATGATTGCAGACTGCTTACCTACGTGACCTATTTTGATATAGCAGCCAAGCCCTTGCTTTCTTGTCTTTGGGGGTACGGGAAAAGTCATTGATTTTTTGGTAATAGGAAAATGGCACATAGATGCCTAAACATCCTTGGTAGAAATAAAAGCATCGACATCAGTGAAGCTCATTAGAAACACCAGTCCAATTGTTGCTGATGTTAATGCAGCCTCCTAAGCAGGGCTTGCTATTGCAGCTTCATGTTGGCACATGCTTGAACATATGCCCAAGTATTATGCCCTGTTTCCAGTGTGCTACGGAGGGTGTGGTTTCCTGCTGTGCTTCACATTCTACCACCCTTTCTCTTGCTCTATCCCAGAAGCTAAACTAGTAAAGGTGAACCCATTCAATAATGGGCATCTACCATCCTTGGGCATGGGGGAGGGAGATGGGGAGAGAGAGGGGAGGATAGAGGGGGAGCGGGAGAGAAAGAGAAAAACAGGGTGAGAGAGAAGGAGAGGGAGAAGGAGGAGAGAAAAAGGAAGAAAGAAAGAGGGAGAGAGAAAGAGAGAGAGAGAGAGGTGAGGGAGAGGGGAAGGGAGAGGAGATGGGAAAAAAGAGGGGGGAGAGAGGGAGAGAGAAAGAGAGAGAAAGGGAGGGAGGGAGGGACACATACACACACACACATACACACACACACGCACACAGAGAGAGAGAGAGAGAGAGAGAGAGAGAGAGAGAGAGAGAGAGAGAGAGAGATCTTTTATTCACTGCTACTGCTCCTGGGAACATTTATGCTTTACTGATTAAAAAAAAAAAAAAAAAAAAAAAAGCAAAATTGTCTTAGGTCCAACCTTTTGTTCTTTTCCTTTATCTTCAACTGACACTCAGTGCCAGCCATGCCTGGTGGGAAGGTCAGCTGTCATGTGGATGTCCTGCGGTGGGGGAAAGGGCCTGGGCCTAGAGAAGCAGGGAGGGAGGAGGACACAAGGAATAGCTGCAACAACTGCCTAGCTGTGTTACAGGAGAAAACAAGCTGAACTCAGTCAATGAACTCTTCCATCCCTACATCTAGATGAAGGCATTTTTCATTGATAATAAGGGCCCTGTGAATGTGAAGAATGTGTAAAGTACCAGGTATGTGGCCTCTGCAGAAACTCCTAAGTCAATGGTACTGGCTAGTTTTGTGTCAACTTGGTACAGCTGGAGTTATCACAGAGAAAGGAGCTTTAGTTGGGGAAATGCCTCCATGAAAATCCAGCTGGGCATTTTCTCAATTAGTGACCAAGGGGGAGAGGCCCCTTGTGGGTGGGACCATCTCTGGGCTGGTAGTCTTGGTTCTATAAGAGAGCAGGCTGAGCAAGCCAGGGGAAGCAAGCCAGTAAAGAACATCTCTCCATGGCTTCTGCATCAGCTCCTGCTTTCTGACCTGCTTGAGTACCAGTCCTGCATCCTTTGTTGATCAACAGCAGTGTGGAAATGTAAGCCAAATAAACCCTTTCCTCCCCAACTTGCTTCTTAGTCATGATGTTTGTGCAGGAATAGAAACCCTGACTAAGACTTCAATGAAACTTTCCTTTCATCTAAAGACTCAGATTTGGTGATGAAAGTTGGCAAACTAAGCCAGTTGGATTGTTTCTGTTTTTATAAATAAAGTTTTATTGGAACACAGGCACATTCATTTGTTTATATGTTGCCGATGGCTACTTTGCCCTAAAAGACTACTGTTGAGTACGGTGCCAATTTGTGAGTGGCTGTATGTGAAACTTACCTCATTGACCTGTCCAAAGCTATTTGAACTTGTGTGATAAGTCACCTGTCCTCTCTGAAAGGGGCCTGCTGGCTGAGGATAAACAATTTAGTCTCATTTAATCTGTGTGTGTAGGTGTGAGGAGGCATACAACAGGCTATCTCCTACTAACAAGTCTGTCCAATGTCAGTCCTAGGAAGTGGGTTGTAGCGGCATATGAGTCTGAGTCTACTCTAAGAGAGATACTGTCTTCATGGACAACATGCCTGCTGCTGGGCGAAGCTCTTCTGGACATGTGTTATTGTGTCAGCACAGACACAATGTGTGATATGTAAGGGAGATTCTGGGGACCTGGACGGAGTAAGTCACCACAGGTGTATCGCTGGGCTGTGGGTCTTGCCTCTGCCCCTCTTGTGTCTCTGCTTTCCCACAACTATGACGTGAGTTGCTTCACTGTGCTCCACGCTCACCACAGGCAGAATAAGTCCTTCCTCCCTGAAGCCATCTTCTGAGGCGTTTGGTTACAGCGATAAGAGTCCGATTAATACGGCATCCCCATCCTGTTGCCTCTCCCTTTGCCAAGATCTATGTCTTCATCTCTTTCCAGTGTCTGAAAATGATTCATCCCCACTGTAGGGTCACTTCAGTGTGGCCAGTAACCAATGCATCACTCTTTCCTGTTCTCATACAGGAGAAGAAAAGTTGAGGAGTGGCCTAGGGAAAGGAGGGTGACAGCAATGAGAAGGTAACAGTGGCAACAATACGAAGGTTATAGTGGTAGCAATACAAAGGTAACTGTGGCAACAATATAGAGGTAACAGTGGCAGCGATGCGAAATTAACAGTGACAGCAATACAAAGATAGCAGTGGCAGCAATATGGAGGTAACAGTGGCAACAATGCAAAGGTGACAGTGGTAACAATGCAAAGGTGACAGTGGCAACAATCTGAAGGTAATTTTGCTCTGGAAGTGTTGGGAATTAATCTGTCTGGAGTTTCAGTCTTTTAGTGATTCAAGGTTTGCTTTAGAGTTGCAAAAGAGACCTGTAAGCTCCCACAGAGTAGAGAACGAAGCTTCCAGTTGCCACAAGAAAGGAGCTGGAGAAACATCCAAGTCTTCAGTTTGGAAGATACCTAGCCAGGTCATTCTTGGCCTTGGGAAACAGGAAGTGCCAGACAGTATAAGCATTGACCCATAGCTTAGAGCATGAAGCTGGAGCTCATAGGACCTTTATCCTGAATTCTGGAACCAGGACTCGGTTTCCATGTACTTCTTTGACACCTCCTGACCCCTTAACATTGTGGTCCTAAAAACCAATGCCCCATTGGATGACTGGATGTTAAATTTGCATTGTGCTTCCTGTAGCAGAATTTCATGATATGACCAGCAACAGGGATCTGTAATGGAGGGAGTAAAGTCTGGAGGGTCACATTAAAGGCCATGAGACGATGCCTTGGATTCACAGAGCAGGAACAAGTATAGCAACAGAGGCATGCTCGGTCTTTGTCTGGAAGATATTCTACAGCTATAAAGCATTCTGTGTTGGGATGGCAATCCTGTTGTCACCCTTCCGGACCCAGTCCAGGCTCACTTCCTCCTGGCTGGTGCTGGCTGCTTCACTAGCCACAGGAGAAAAGAGAGAGACTACACAGGAGAAAAAGGAGTCCCAGAACAGGCATCACAAAAGCTAGACAATAGAGCTGGGCTTGACCCTTAGTTGTCTGGGGTCAACACACCTCTTCTTGCTACAAAAACTGCTTTGGCTGAGGGAGAAATTGGGGGCAATGACTCTGGCTGCTGAGCTTGCAAGCGAAGAAGACAGGTATGAATTTGTGAGGGTAGGTGGGAGCCAGAACTTTGTTAATACAGTTCTTTACAGCCTCAGGAGGCCACCTTTACTTCCTGTGCTTCCTGTAGAGTGGTGCCTCTTGGGAAATAGAAGAAGGGGTGAGGGAGGGTGAGGGAGGGTGAGAGTGAGAGTTCTCTTAAAGGGGCTACTTTCGAAGGAGAGGATCCTCCCAACCAGTGATTAACAGAAGGTGCTCAGAGAGGCGCTTTTGAAGCCCCAGGAACCAGCGTGTTTGGAAACCCTGGCCCCTTTCTTCTCTTCTGTCAATTTTTTTTTTCAGATACTATTTTTTGCAATATTTCAAGGAAATGTGTGCCAGCTTTAGACATTTCTTTGGTATCAGGCCTTATGCATTACATACCTCCTCTTTAAAAAGATTTGAACCTACAGACTAAATGATTTAAGCTTAAAAATTAAGTATACAATAGAGAATTCTATTTCTCTTTTTAAAACATTTTTTCTAATTTATTTGTTGGAAATTTCATAAATGTGTACAGCGCATTTTAAATAGATCCATCTCCTACTTTCTTCTTCCTGGACACCATATATATATATATATATATATATATATATATATATATATATATATCAAGTCCAATTAATGTTCCTCATATGTACATAGCTGTGGGGCCACCCACTGGCGCATGGGTATCAAGTAGACACCCTGAAAGAAAAGTTGCTCTCCCTTACCTAGTAGCTATCCGCTGCCTGTAACTCCTTGGCTAGATGTGGGGCCAGGAACCCCTCCCCTTCCATACAGAGACATTTTTTAAAATTTAAACCATCTTGACTTTGTGCATATCCGGTGCAGTTAACCACAGCTGCTGCAAGTTAACCTGTGCATCACCTATGCCATGCATTTTGTCCCACTCCTCCCCATCCTCTGGCTTTTTCATTCTTTCCAACCCTTTTCCATGATGTTCCCTGAGTAATGGGGTGGGGTGGGTGCTGGTGTAGCATAGACATCCTATCTATGGCTGATTGCTCATAGTTGCTTATTCTAAACACTTCGAACAGTTGAGTCCCTGCATTAACTGCTCAACCCAGTGCACTAAGAAGCTATCATTTTTCTAAAAGATTCTTTTAAAAAAGAAAGAATAGGCATAGTTTGGGTGTAATCAAATTCTAAAGAGCAGACATTGAAGAACTGTTGTTGGAAAGAGTTGGTTCCCTGAGTAAAGATAGTTGGTGGTTGTGGAGTGAAGGCATTTGTTGGTAGAGAGTAAGTGGATAGGAAGGGTTTTAATTGAGGATACTGGAGGGCAGACTGCTATGCAGGTGTTCAGTTCAAATATTGAACCATTTCCTGAAATCTGATCCCCAGCTGGTGGCACTGGTTCTGGACTTGGAAGAAACTAGGAGTTGGGACCTACTTGGAGCAACTACATCATGGGTGGGAGGGCACTAGTGGAGGAAGCATGCATTTGAAGGTTCTATCTGGTCCCTGACCCCTACCCTTTCTTCTGCTTCTTGTCTATCACGAATTGACAAACCCCTTCCTCCACATATTGCCACTACCATGATATCTTGCCCCCCTCTCACAGGCCCAGAAATATGGAACCAAGTAACCAGAGACTAAGCCTACCAAAACTGTGAGCTCAGTCTTTTCTCCCTTACACTGTCAGGCATCATGGCATGGTGATGAGAAAAGCTAACTGGTATACCAGGTTAGCTCAGAGATCAAGTTGTGTTGATTAGCGGGACTAGAAGAGTCAGCAAACTTTGGGGAGTCATAGATCGCAGAAGTCCTAGAGGTCTCTGAGGTCTCAGGAGGCACTCTAAACGTGTGGTACTCTGGACTGGTAGGTGGCACTACTATTTGCTTCTTATCTGCCTTTCCTGACTCCTGTGTTGCTAGTCTAGGTAACTGGGAAGCTAGTGTCATGGTTCATTCATCTAAGGAAGTGGTTCTCAACCTGTGGGTTGCAACCCCCATAGGGGTCAGGTCACATATCAGCCACCCTACATATCAATTGTTTATGTTACGATTCATAACAGAAGCAAAATTACAGCTATGAAGAAGTAGCAATGACATAATTTTATGGTTGGGGGGTCACCACAACATGAGGAACTGTATTAAAGGGTTGCAGCATTAGAGGTTGAGAACTGCTGTTTAAGGACATGCAGATTATTGTGTAGGACTCAATTCTTATCAAATCTCGGGCTGATCATTTATCTTCCTATGTGGAGAACACTTTACCCCACAGCTGCTAAGGTTGGGAAGATACACTCTGCCCTCTGGCCCCTGCCCAGTGTTCCTGGCAGCCAAGACTCCTTGTCATGGGAACTCAATCCCCTTTCTGGGTATACTTGGCTCATTTCACATTTGGATTCTTAATTCAGCAATAGCTCTGGCCAATAACTATTAATTATCACTTTGCTCTTTTCCCACAGCAATTATTAATTAAGCTGCCCAGAGAGTCATAATGAGAAGTTAAAGGCTATGATAATATCATAGAAAGCTGTGTCCTTTGGACTCGATGGTCCACACTCTGTTCCAAATGCAAAGTCAGGCTCATTTGTTTAGTTCACAGCAATTGACAGAGCCTCCTCCAGGTGGAAGGTCCTGTGCCAAGCTCTCCATTTCACAGCCATGGTTTCCTGTTCAACTGAGGAACTCAAGACCACTGTATGGACTGCTGTTTGATATGCTCATTCATTTCTCTTGTTTCTCTTTCTACCTTTCATCCCATCCCATGGAGACCAAGGTTCAATATTCTTTTATAACTCGTTACCCATGGTTCACTCCTACAACCCAAGGGGCACCTGGGTTAATTGCTCTTCTTCTGAGTTCCTATGGTAACCTTGTAAACACCTGTATTAGAGAATTAATATTTCACAATCCTTTGCAAAAAGTTTTGCTACTTCTCAGTGAATTTTGCCAGAATGACAACAGTACCCTCTCTAATGCTTCACACCTGGCCTAGGGCTTGTCTGCTTCTTAGTGTTTAGTAAAGGTTGAACTTTTATAATTCCAAACAAAAAAAGTCAGTGGCAGCAGGCAACAAGTTCCATTCTAAGGAAACTCTTGGAGCTGGGAGAGGAAGGTCACGATGTGCCTTTTCTGTCACTGTGGCCACACTATCTGATAGAAGCAACTTAGGGAAGAAAGGACTCTTTCAGATCATGGTTTCAGATGGCTTCAGTCCTTCGTCATGGGGAAAGAGTCATGGTGGTTCCAGGAAACAATGATAGCAGGAAGTTGGGGATAGTGGGTCCCTAGTGTGCTCCTTGACCGGTGTTGACTAACTTCTAGCTTTGCCTGTCTCACAAATGCAGAGCCTCTTAGACCAGCACCATCAGCTGAGGACCGAGTATTCAGACATTAGCTGTGCGTGTTTGTGACGTTAGAGATCCAAAGCATCACAACAAGTCTAGCCAAGCATCCACGAGGGAAAGGCTATGGAGCTGGTCTTCCGTGGAGCTCCAAGGCTGTCAAGCCAGCCAGCCTCACTTCAGGCCGCAGGCAACACTGGCATTCTTGCTTAATCCCCCTGTCATCTCCAGCTTTAGCCTAGATTCTGCCTCTCTGAAATCTAATAGTCCCTGTTGTCTTAGTTAGGGCTTCTGTTGCTGTGATAAACACCATGACCAATAGCAGCTTGGGGACAAAAGGGTTTCTTTGCCCTTCACCAAGGGAAGCCAAGACAGGAACTGAAGCAAAAACTATGAAGGAATGCTGCTTGTTGGCTTGCTCTTCGTGGTTTGCTCAGCCTGCTTCCTTATGACTCAGGATTAACCTGCTCTGGCATGGTACCACCTGCAGTGAGCTGAGCCCTCCCATATCAATTGTTAAGCAAGAATATACCCCATAGACTTGTCTACAGACCAATCTGGTAGGGGCATTGAAATTTCATCTTCCCAGAGATGTCTAGGTTTGTGTAAAGCTGACAAGAACCAACAGGCACACCTGCACACCTTTAAATCCCTTGGCTGCACATTCAGGATTTCTAAACCTTATTGAAAGCCTTCTTTCCCTATAGAGTTATTATTTTCTGATTTGACTGTCAGCACTCTCCTTGAATACGCTTAACCACTTTGCTCTGTGCTTTGGCATCCCTGTCCTGTCTGTTACATGGTACCTACAGACTTGTACCATGGGTAGTTGGTCATTCCTATGATAAAATTCCATGGGAGAGCCATACTAAGCCACAGCCATACTCTCTGAATTTCTTCTCTTAGCATAGAGCTGTTATTATGATCCTAGGAACATCTGTTGCCTTGATTAAAATGGGGTGATTTTAGGGTTCGAGCATGTATAAAAAAGCTTGAAGAAACTTTGGGTATAGAAAAAGAGAGGCTTTTTTTGGTCTGGTGGGTGGGTGGGAAGTAGGACTCAGGTTTTCAGAGAAGCTGCGATGCAGTGTGAAGGCACTAGATGAATCCTCCTGATACTGGAGAGGCAGGAGACACTGGGGGACATTTGTTAGTTTTGTACCCCAATATGTTTAACTGCCTCTGGCAAGGATCGTCTGGTTCTTTCCTTGGAAATTGTTACCCTACCAACTTCCATCTAAAAAGCATGGCTGGATTTGACTACACCACAGCCTTTATAAGACACACATAAGACAAGCTTGGGCAGAAATATACCCTACTCCTGCCCATTGCAGGATGGTTAAGAGCAGTGGTTCTCAACCTTCCTAATGGTGCAACCTTTTAATAAAGTTACTCATGTTATAGTGACTCCAACCATAAAATTATATTTATTGCTACTTCATAACCATAATTTTGCTACTCTTATTAATTGTAATGCAAATACCTGATGTGCAGGATATCTGATATGCAACCCTTGAGAAATGGTTGTTCAATCCCCAAAGGGGTAGCAACCTCAGTGTGAGAACCGCTGGTTTAGAGAGACTCAAGTCCAAGACTTTCATTCAGACTTCTGGGGAAGATATTTCCCATCTTTCTACTGAATTTGTGGCCATGGAATTTAAGCCTGGAGAAGGTCACCACAGTGGAAAGGACTCCTGAGAGGACCTCTCACCTGGGTGAGAGCAGAGCACTGGCTCTCACTGGAGGTAAGTAGGGGCACGGACTTCCAGTAGATCTCCTCACACCAGCACTTCACCAATACACATCTCCTCACACCAGCACTTCACCAATACACATCTCCTCACACCAGCACTTCACCAATACACACCCTTTTTGCTAAACATTCATGGAAAACATCTCTCACTCATCGGATGTATCCCTGGATTCCCAGAGAGGTTTTCATGTGTAGAACATGTAACAAATCATGATCAGGGGATGTGGTTTCAGTCAATAGAATCCTTGATAATACCCAAAGGACTCTGATTACCGAGAGCAGAAAGGGATTCATTGGAAGGGCATCAGGTAAGTGACAGGACTTAGGAAAAGGCAGAGATTGGGGAAAACAGAGCAACTAGATACTTAGCTACAGTTGAACCAAAGGCTGCTGCCACCTCTGCATGTGCCATATCTGGACGTGCCTGCCTAGTGCTGCTCATCTGGTCAGAAGCAGAGGCTTCCTCACAAGGGAAGAAGGCTTAGCTACTGACTAGCCCACTACAGAGCAAAAGAGCCGCTGACATCCTGGTGAGCCGTGATGCCATGCCAACCAAGGCTAGTTTGTCTTCTTCCTCCTCTCTCTGCTCTGCATGGACTCCACTAATCTGATGAGGCCCCCTGTCTCTGGAGACATGCTCCGACCAGGATCCACATTGAACTGGCCACGGTAAGTGGGGCAGTTTCATTCTCAGCAAGCCAAGGCATCCAGTCACGTTTCTGCTCATCGAATGTTCCATGCTCTACGCAGTCCGTCTGGTTTTCTTATGCTGACAGACTTTATAGCCACTCCATTGGGCTGTTCTTTGTTTTGAGTATAGTTTTGGTCGTAGTTAGTATGTCTGACTTTATATTGCTTAAATGTAGAATCAACTCTAGCACGTGGCAGGTGATCTTTGAAACAAACCACACATGCCCGTCTATAAGTGTTGAGGTATCTTGAATTAATGGGTATGTGGTGCAGGTATATAATAGGTGATCTCTTAGCACCCTGCTACAACTCTAAGGCTCATTCCTGTCAGTGATGTAACTGCCCCATGCCTTATCACCAGCTTATTGTCAGTGGTAATAATAAGTTTTTTTTTCCCCCTGGGCTCTGTCTGAACTCAGGTAAGAGAGAGAGGTGTGCACTGTAGAGTTGGACATTCCTTTGTGAACATGAGTGTGTACCATTGGTAGACCTCTTACAAAAGAAGACATTTAGGGACAACTACTGTGAGTCTGGTGCTGATAGAGAAAGATACTAGAAATGCCCATGCTGTTGAGGCTCTCAGAGTCCAGTGAACTCATAACCCTGCGTCTGAGATGCTTTAGAACAAATCCTAAGCAAAAATCATATTCTCAGAAAGCATTAAGGAAGAGAAGGAAATCTTCCTGTGCTTTGGAATGCTTTGGGTTCCCAGTGGATCTTTTCTTGAGAAAAGATTTCCTAGCATTTCTTTTCTATAACTGAGGACAAGCTTTGTGCAAACAATACACTCTTATTTACCTCCCAGCTTTGCCAATATTTTCTGGAGTAGCCTGTTACCAGAGTGTTAGGACTTGGCCAAAACCATTGGCAACTCTTATGTGCATCTTGTGTGTGTGTTCTTGTGTCTGAGTGTAAGTGTGTTCGTGTGTGTATGAGTGTGTGTGTGCGTGGGCGTGTGTGTGTGCATGGGCGTGTGTGTGTGTGTGTGTGTGTGTGTGTGTGTGAAGATCATTGTGATGGGAAAGGTGTGGGCATTTGGAAGGGCCAACACAGTGTGCTGCTTTCTGCCTTTCTCCCTTTCTTCAGAGTGATCCCTTTGACACTATGATTGTTTAAGTAATTGCTATTAAGTAATTGCTGTTCGGTATTAATTGGGTCTTTAAAAGACCAAGATCCTCTGTGTCTTTTTATTTTATGAGTACTGAAAGTCTGCAGGTGGCATAGCCAGGCAGGGGTGAAAGATCCTTTGCCAATCTTCTTCCTCCTGGCACACTCTGGCCTGCCTTTGACAACAGCATCTCTGGTCTCCTTGAGGGCTTGCCCATTCATTAAAGGACTCAGTGCTGTTTCCTCCACGGAGCCTCAGCAGGGGGAGGGGATTAATTCTCCCCCAGTGCCTAGCTCAGTGCCCCAGGCTTAGGAGATGCTCAGCAACACAGTACTCATTACTGGTGCTCGTCTGCCCTGAGCGAGAGCCTCCCAACTTGGCTCCTCTGCTCAGCAAATTTTCTGTTCTCAGTGTTTCTCCCAAATGCACTCAATTGTTCCACAATCCCACAAAGGTCATATGGTCCACGGAGCAGGCATGTAATTTGCTGATCTCATGATTAGACATGCACACAAGCCTCAGTACTATTAAAATGAACTCTGCAGTTGGCCCCTGGATCGCTTCCCCCTAAACAAATCTCCTAGGCACATGTGAGAGGGATTAGTGCTCAGATCACACTGGCCTGCCACGCAGTGATGGAATACTGTCCTCTGTAGTGCTTCCATGGCTCTGGGCAGCCAGGTGTCTGTGACGAGAGAAATCTGACCTAGTCCTACGTTCTTTCCTTGGTCTGAAAACCTCAGGTGAGAGGAACCTCACCCTTAAGTGTTGATATGCTTTGGTTAGGCAACTCTTAGAAAGATTTCTTCCTTATGTTTTCCCTCTTTTTCACTGATTTTGTTCCTTTGTTGTCTTGGCAACTAGAATAATAGTCTTCAGCGTCTGTTTGTATATTCTTCGGAGAATATTTTATCACAAATCTTTTCCAAGAGTGCCTGCTTCATGATGCTTATCCCTCCGTGTCTTCCTTGGGTTGTCTACGCGCTCTGTTTTCCACAGCCGGGAGACAGGAAAACCGGAGCATGATGTAACCTGCCTCGAGGGTGAGAGGCAGGAGGCCACAGCTAGGGCGGGGCACTGGGCCTCTGGCTTTCAGTTTCCTAGACTGACTGGACTAGATGCTTCTAGATCTGAATTATGACAATCCTGAACCAGAATTGGGTGAGGGTTTGTTGTTATTTTCTGTGATTCTTCTAAGAATCCTTTCCACTATGCACAAGAATTTTCTGATTGTCATCCTCTCATTGACGATACTATTCTTCATTTGCTGAAATATGTCACCCCAGTCTTCAGAGGAGGTGGGGCATACTGCTGAGCCAAAGCAGGGTACCTGGCCGAGGCTGGCTCTGTCTCTAACCACCACTTCTTTGTGATTGAAATGGATGTATGGAGGTTCTTTGCTCTTTAATGGACTCCGTGTTTGTCCTACACTCCTAGAGTTTGTATCCGCTTCACTCCCCCTCCCCACGTCATCATGTATCTACAGAGGATTCACGGAATCCTTAGGCATCTCTAAGGAAATGCACCCTCAGGAGGCTTATGGGATGAGGAAGCATCCTCACCAACGGGTACCCAAACCGACGGGCAAGCAGTCCTTCATACCTTACTACAGTCAGCTTCGACTCGGGAGTCATTTGGGTTTCCCTGTGAGGTGGTCAGAGAGGGTTTGTTGGCTGTGCACTTCAAAGCTAGAGCAGGCAAGTTAGCTTCCCTCAGGTAATGCTTCCGGTGTCACAGGTCAGTGCAAACAACATGTGTTAGCCTTCTTCCTTCATGATAGCATTAGAAAAGGAAACTGTCAAATAGTGACAGGGTCTTCTGAGACATGAGTGTATCCTTATGATTTAAATTACAATTTCATCACTGGAGGCATCCCACCAAGTAGTAATATGCTGAAGTACTTCTGTATTGGAAAGTAAACAGCTGTTGTCTCAAGTTTTCTGTGTGGTCAGCCCACCATAGCCTCCCTTTCATTTCCCTGTAGGAACCTGGCATGTCCCACGATGTACCACAGAGAGCAGCTCTGGCTGCTGCCACTGCTCCAAGAGCTGTTTCTGTAGATGAGTTCTTAGGCTGTATCTCTTGTTTAAAAACATCACACACATTACTGTCAGGTCAATGTAAATGATGACATCAACAATCTTTCATGGAGCTCCCACTCTTTGTTGGGGACCATCTCATAAACCCTGGAGATAAGAGGCCTTGTCTTCCATCTGTTGGGCCTGGCATCCACAATCGTTCAATAAATATTTCCCTGAAGGGAGTGAGCTCATCTGAGCCTCTCAGTTAGGTTTCAAACCAGGTGTTTTTAATTCCATCTTTTGATTCCTAAAAAGGAAACCAGAGCAGATGCTGGAGCCACGTGAGAGGCAGAAGAATGAACATTGACTTGAAGAGACCTATAAGTTAATTAGGGCAAGAGGCATGACCATGGACTGAAGTGTAAGGGTCCCTTTAAATCACCATTAGGGATGAAAATACATTTCTCTACAACCACACTGAATGGTGCAACCTACAGGAAGTTGAAGGGAGCAAGCGATGTCAATGAGTAGAGAGTGGAAGTCAGTCATTACATGTTCTACCCGATCTCCCTTCTCCAGAATCACTATAACTTCTAATTAAGGTAGCAACATAGGGTTATTTGGAGACCTTTGACATACTAGACAATAATATAGCCACTGGAGAAATCTTCTCAGAACTGGAGCTTCTGGCTCACTAGATGAAGGAAGAAGGCCATCTAACACATGTTGTTTGCACTGGCCTGTGACACAGGAAACCTCCCTAGCTTCAACTTCTGCAGGATTCAGTTGCATTATCAGCTTGCACAGAGAT
The DNA here is from genome assembly GCF_900095145.1 of Mus pahari. NCBI lineage: Eukaryota > Metazoa > Chordata > Mammalia > Rodentia > Muridae > Mus > Mus pahari. The sequence continues at coordinate 11,049,338 of NC_034602.1, forward strand.
GAGAAGCATAAGCCCAAGGCTGTACGTTAGTAATTAAAGTTAATAAAACTCATTAAGGAACGATAATGTCCACCAGCTCACATAAAACCTTCTATGTAGATAGGCATTGATATAAGGTTTTGTTAACCCATAAAAAACACTGCTATTTTGTTTTATTTTATTTTTTGGCTCCTGCTCTACTGAGTTTTATATATTTTCATCTTGTTTAATCCTTACAGGATAGTGATTTTTGCTTATGGCAGGTTGGACCTCAGCTCTTCACACCCTTGTGGCATACAAGGTCTGTAGTGATAGAGAGCCCTTCCCTCTCTGACTCAATATTCGGACCTTGGACTTTTGGCCAGTGGGGTCTAGAACCCCACGGTGTCTGCACAGTTTGGTTTTTGTCCCTCTGTGCTTGTGGATTGTTGAGGGTGTATCCTTTCCACGGATACAAGGAGGATACTGAACGGTATGCAGCCAATTCATAGTCTGGAATCAGGCACTGCCGATCCCAGCTTGTCCGGGGTGGGGGGCGGGGCTGTAACTACTAGATGACCTGTGAACAAGAGGATAACCGTTTTTGATGCTGAGATTTTGAGATCACTTGTGATTCAGCATAAATCCTACTTTCCAAGCTTGGGAAGACTTTGAAAGAAGAAGCTTGAATTAGGGCTCACCAAAATGACACTGGAGAGTCTGGATCATAGCCTGCTGCATTTCAAAGCTACTGTGGAAAAGAGGCCTTGTGTAAGTTTAAATGAAATAATGACTGTGTCGGAAGACTTACAGCTCATGGAGGGGGGAGCAGTGTGTTGGGGAATGCTTGTTAGAGACTTGCCTTTGCTTTGAGAGTAGGGTTCGCTTGCATAAATGTGGAGAAATATTTCAGCTTGCTGTACACTGTCACCTACTTCCAAGTCCATGAAGGATTGTACCCATCCTCGGACTAGGTCTTTCCTGAATACTTAATACACTGAAGGCATATTTAGATTTTGCAGAGGGAGCCTCATTTTTCTTTTATTAACTGTGAGGAGAGTTATTTTTGTTATCTCAATATCATCTTCTCTCTGGAGAGTCCTGGACCATTATAGGCATAAAGAACCCAAGGGTGTTCTGTCCTTCTATGGAACTTAGGAGGGAGGCCAAGTGTGAGCCATTCAATCAGAACAGCAATGTAAGATGAAACTCCTGGACGCTACGAAGCAAAAAAGTTCAAGAGAAGCAAGTTGAGAAGCTGAGGCTTGGCTGCTATGGTCAGATCAGCCCTCCAGGGAGGCCAGGACGCATACAACAGGAAAGAAGAGGAAGTAAAATGGGACAAAAGTACCAGAACTGGAAGACTCAACAACATTTGGACATGTGTCCATGGTTTCTGGTGAGTGGGCAGTGTCTCGTGTGTGCTACCGGTTAGCTGCAGCATCCAGTTGAAGCTACCAATACGCATCTTCAGACGTGTAGACACATCCCCAGGATTGACCCTAATTTGAAGGGAGGATGATGATGAAGGCTGAGGTCATTTCTTTAGTGAGCTTCTGTGTCCTCATACTGTGAACAGATTGACTTTGCCAACTTCTTTCTGAACTACTCTCCTAACAAAATTCTTAACTACAGGTTGATGAAACTTTTTTTTTCAGCCTCACCACAGTTATTTTGTACTTCTTCACTGTGGTAGTTTAAAGAGGGTTGACCCCCATAGACTCATAAGTTTGAATGCTTGACCCAGAGGCAGTATCACTATTAGGAAGTGTGGACTTGTTGGAATAGGTGTGGCCTTGCTGGAGGAAGTGTGTCACTGTAGGGGTGGGCTTTGAGGTCTTCTATGCTCAAGCTCCACCCAGTATGGCTGATAGTCTCTCTCTGCTGCCTTTGGATCTCAGCTCCTCCAGGACCATGTCTGCCTGCCTGCTGCCATGCTTCCCATCATGATGATAATGGACTAAACCTCTGAAACTCTAAGCCAGCCCCAATTAAATATTGTGCTTTATAAGACTTGCCATAGCCTTGGTGTCTCTTCACAGCAATGAAACCCTAAGACGATTACTTAATCTTGACTCACCTTTTTTATGACTGTCTTCTCCCAAGGCTAATCAGAAAGATCCACTTGCCTAGTTAAGCTACTGCATGTCAAAAATCTTCAGGAAGCCAGGTGGGCTGGAGCTATGTGGAGCCTCAGTTTTACATTCCTGCCAGGGAGTCTGGTTCCACTTTGTGGCTCCCTTCCTCTCCAGCAGAAGGTGCTCATGAGTTTCTGACAGTCCAGCAGTGAGCTTGTTTACAATGTTGATACTCTCAGAAGTAGGTCAGGACATACTTGTGACAGGTATGACTGAACTCAGTAAACCGGTCCTTTGTTTCATGTAGCCGATTGTGGCAGTGAGAAGAACGTAGAGTGAATGTGGATGCCCCTCTACCTACGATTGTACCATTAATCTCAAGGAATGGCTCTGGAAACGTGTAGAAACTGCCAATCTATTCAAGCCAACCATCTCTGGCAGCCAGTTTTACCTCCTGAAGCTTTGGTCATAAATCCACCTTGGCTGTTGTCTTCTGAATTTTCTCCCAATATTTCCAGAAACCTCTGATTTGCATAGGAAAGAAGATATAACCACAGGTTACCATGTAAATTAGTGAAGACAGCAACTCAAATAGCCAGAGTATGTTCTTTTGTTTTGGGGTATGGGTGAACATGTCTAAAAGAAAGCTGATTGTGTGAAGTGTTATTCCCAGGATGGAAATCTTGGAAACACTTGTTAATGCAAAAAGTCTTTAGACATCAGGGCTGGGCTAAGCAGGACTGGGAAGATGTGTCTTCAGCGCTCTCACAGCTGTGTGTCTTCCTGACTCCTTGACCCTGTTTTGTTTTTGTCTTGAGCTCTCATGGTGCCTCCTGGTGGTTGTGCTGTATCTCTGTCTGACCTACTTGTTTTATTTGGGTGGGATCTTTTACATTTAGAGATGGCACCTTGCAATATAGGCCAGATGATCTCAGAACTTGCCATGTAGCCCAGATTGACTTCAAACTTGCACTCTATCTGCTTCTATCTTCTAAGGGTCAAGACTACATCTGCATTCAGCCATGCCTGCTTCCTATTTATTTATTTTTATTTCAATAACTTTTTATTCAGAAAAACCTAAATCAGCAAATTCATCCCCTTATCTATTTTTTAATGAAGGAAAACAATAAATATGAGTGGGAAAAACATATTGTTAAATTGAATCTTAAACCCTACATTACAGAGGTTTCAATAACTATAGCTAAGTTTAATTGAAAAGGCATGGTGAGTCAGAATTTTTAGCATGTTCCAATATGTAATACATATTGATTTGAAAAATTTGAAGTCTTTCAAATATTTTTGAATGTGTGAACTGTTAAGCTCGATCTCTTAGAATGTCCTTTGTCCTTCTCTGAGGTCTTGTTAAGCCTTCTCTTTTGTCCAAGATCAGTAACATGAGTTCTTTTCCTGTTGCTATGATAAAATACACTAACAGAAGTGACTTCATGGAGAAAGAGCTTATTTTGGGCCATAGTTCATAGTTCAGTGCATCGTGGTAGGAAAGTCAATGAACAGGCAGGAGCACAAAGCATCTGGTCGTACTGCATCCTCAGTAAAGAAACAGAGATGCTGCTGCATCCTCAGTAAAGAAACAGAGATGCTGCTGCATCCTCAGTAAAGAAACAGAGATGCTGCT
>NC_034602.1:11053069-11072472 GCF_900095145.1 Mus pahari
GATGCTGCTGCATCCTCAGTAAAGAAACAGAGATGCTGCTGCATCCTCAGTAAAGAAACAGAGATGCTGCTGCATCCTCAGTAAAGAAACAGAGACACTGCATCCTCAGTAAAGAAATGGGGAGCAATGGATGCTTCCTAGTGTGCAGCTTGCTTTTCCCAGTCCAGGATTCCATTCTAAGGGATTGCTCTCATCCACTCCAAAACTAAGATGCATCTTCCCATTTCAATTAATGTAATCAAGATACTCCTTCATACTCAAGCCTGAGCCCCATTTCCCAAGTGATCCTAGATCCTCTCACATTGATCATCGCCACTAACCTTTACAACTGGGACTCTCAACCTTGCCACCCCTGACCTTTAGAGTCAAGGAATTCATCACTGGGGTAGAGTGTTGTCAGTATGTTATGTGTTTCGCAGCAGCCCTGATCTTTATCTATTGTTCTGGGTTTAGCTATCCCTAAGTTAGGATAGTCAAAAACATTTCAAAGTTTGACTGCAATCTGACATTGACAAAGGATCTCAGCCAAGAACTACCTGTTCACTAGTGCTCCTCGGGCTTTGACATCGCTAAAGCTGTTTTGAATTTTGCAGGTACACTCCTGATCAACTGAAAGATGAGCTTCAGGTTGTCTTAGATGACGTTTTTTAAACAAGCACTCCGCAAACACACACGTACAAGAAAGTGCTTGCAGAGCTTGCCTTTGTACCTGGCATAGTGTCATGGGAGGTTTTTTTTTTTTTTTTTTTTTTTTTTTTTTTATCAAGCAACTAAAGGAGGAAAACATTAGGTATTCCCCATCAGCAATAGAGCAGATGATATGGCTGAACGCATGTCATATAATCAGATTTTTAAAACTCTAACTCATCAATTGATGATGATAATATACTTGGGTACTGCCCATGTTGTTAACCTCAGCAATCAAAATGAGGTAATTATACTAATTACAAGCGTCTCAAAACCCTACTCAGTGTCCTTGTGCATGAGAGGTAAGCTGTACCACAGCCGTGTTGTAAGGCTCCAACACCCCGTAAAGGACTGAGAAGCTTATTCTCGGGCCAGTAGTCACTGTGCCAGGGAAAGGAGAGGTAGAGGTGAGTCCATGGGCAGACGAATGGCCTTTCATTCAGGAATGGCTATAGATGCTGAAAGACTTGCAAGTGGTTGGCTGGGCCCGATGGTCTGGAACCAGTGATATAAGGAGCCCTGAAGCCCAGTGAGCTGTGACTGTATAAAGTGTTCTGGATGACATAGTTGGTCATCTAGCGCAGCTGACCTGCTGAGAGGACATTAAAGAAAGACTCAGGAAGTGCACCATTACTTGGAGACCTCTCTATTGATAAACTGAGGAAACATTTCAAGGAACTCCTGGGAGCCATATTTTATGCCCAAATGTCTTGTTCTAACTTAGCCAGGCTAAGGGAGTAAGATGTGGTGACTGTGAGTCTGGTCATGGCAAAGAGAAGCTAGTTACTGAACTGGAAAAGGTGTGCCATCAAAGGTGAGTGCTCATATATAGGTGCAATGGTCAGAGACACGGAGAAAAAAGGGGAGGAAATATTTAAAAGGCAAAGAGATCTTTTAAAAGCAACGCCACTAAGAATTGTTTGGAAGAATTAGACTCATTGTGACCCTCAGTTTTTCCATTATCTGACCTAGTAAAAGATAGCCTGCTTTCTAAATCTGCTGCCCCATGATAATTAGACCACTCCAAATACTATTCATTACCTCAGTAGCCAACGGCATGGCATGTCCAAAATACTACACATAAAGCGTTTACTATTAGATTATTACAGCAATAGAAAGAATGACGACATGCATCTGAGTAGCGGATGGGCAAATAGAACGAAGTGTAGTAAGACAAAGGACAGACATTTGGCAAAGCCACAGAAAGCCTTGGGAGGCTTATGTGGTATAAAAATAATCACAGATCTTACAGACTAAACAGCACACCCATTCAACTAATTATGATCTTACATCGAGTGACTTAGTGAAGATAAGCCAATAGGAATAATTGACAAACATCCACAAAAATTGAGTCATTGCTCAAAACATCACTGAAATAGGAGCTTTAAGATTTTTTTTTTTTTTAAAAAAGTAATTCCAGGAAAACCAAACAAAATGTTCTTCGATTTGGTACCAATTAACTTTCCCCGAGAGCGTTGCTTAAATAAGACGTGTGACTGAACCGCTGGCAAATGTTTGCAAACCTTCTAACATCTAAGGGCTGCAGCATTGTGGTTATAATATGGTCATAAGGGACAAATGAACCATGGTGTGGTCAGCTACTGTTCTAGCTAAAGAGGAGGTTACTGAAGAAATACAATGACAAGATATTTGAAAGCACAGGTTCTGACCAGCAAGCACTACAAAGCCCCCAGTAACACATGGAGGTATTGAAGGACAGTCCCTGCATTCACCACATTAGCCAGAAAGAAAAGCCAGTCTGTGACATCTGGAAACAGCTGCCTGTTTTTTTTTGTTTTTTTTTTGTTTTTTTTTTTTTACTGAAAGACAATGAAATCTCAAATTGTGTTAAATATAACCTGCTATCAGACTGACTCACCATCTACAAATTGTTGGCAGGCACTGGGGCTGAGGTTACCACACATTGTCAGGAAAATCGGGTCATGATTAATAAACAGAAAGGTTGATATAATTTGGACAAAAACATAACAGACAGATCCTCAAATGGGCTAATGACAGAGAAGCTGATTAAAACCATTTGGAATGACAGCTATAGTTATTTGCATGTGTTGGGGCCTGAGTGTCCTTGGCCTATCACACTACTTTTGAGGGGCTTTTCTTTAGGAAAAAGCTTGAGCTGCCTAGATCCAGAACAGAATGTGTAGATATCATCCAGAAACTCACGTGAGTGCACTCCTATTTGACTGACACTCTGATTACTGCTAATTCCCCATGGTACTTTTTCCTCAATTTAACTTTTGGGGTCAGCAAACTATGCCCTTCAGTGTCACATTCCTGGGGCTCCGTGGTTCACAAAGTCTCACTTCTTTCATCTTTAAAATGGGAATGGCGACCATGCTAACATATTTGTGTTCTAAGTTGTGTCTGAGATTAACATCAGAAGTCGTGTATAGAATGACTTTTGCAGGGTAACTACAATTCATAATCTGGCTGGGTGGATACTTTTTAAGTCACTGCACATTTATTTTCCTAAACTATGCAATGAAGTTCATTCTGTTGAAGCCTAGAAAACCTCAGTTGGTTTGTGGGCTGCCACCAAGGCTGGACGCATAGATTCAGGCTGTCCGTTGTCTGAGTTGGCAGCTTTCATGGCCCCAGCTTTAGGCTTAGGAGTCACTGCCAAGGTAAATACGTGCTAGGTAGCATTGTGGACAGGCAGTGGAGTGACTGACTGGGATCATGAAATCTGGGGTGGGACAGAGCTAAGTCTCTGAAAGAAGGCTGCAATTCAAGGATCTTGTTAGTGCATCTGGCCTGACACTGAAGTGACTCACCCAAAGAGCAGGACTGTACCAAAGGATGCAATTCCAAACATTTGCTTTGAGCAAGGCTCTGGACCATTGGATGGGCAGTTTAATAACAGCATTTACTATGTGAAGTGATTGGAGGATTCTCACATTTTCATTCTTAAGGGATCTCTGCTCTTGTGTGGTGGTTTCTCTGAGACTGATACTGCTGGGTGCTCACTAACCACATTTACTCCTCTTACCGAACCTGTAGGACATGTTTCTGTTTCTTTACAGAGGAATAGGAAGAACTGTGCTGTAGAGTTTCTAGCCCTCACTCATGAAGTCCCCCTGCCTGTATCTCATGAATCTCCTCTTCTGTTCACTTCCTTGAATGACACTGACTTCCAAGATAGCTTTAGAAGTTAAACATTGAAAATGATAGAATCAGAGCATGGGAAGACATGGTCATTGATTTATTCTTTGATGAAACCAGAAAAGTCTACCCTGAAGTGTTCTGTTGAGCTTATTATTTCAAGCTAAAGCAATGTGGGATATGTTCTTCATAAAAGTTAGCCTTATCATTGCTTATATGGCCATCTAATAGTCTGCTAGGCGGCAGGTTATCCTCTGGAAGAATTCAGAACTAAAACAAAGGCACCATGCCAAGTCAGATGGAAACAGATGAGTGTCTTTAACAACCACACATGTGACCTGTGGGTAGACTATCAGCCCTCACACCCATTCTTGACCCTGAGGATTGACTTTTTATAATCATATTCTCTCTCCTACAACAATTGATCTGGTCCAAAGAAGAGAAGAATCAAAGAGACAGAATTCTTAGCTTTCACAGTTCTCTCAGAACTTAGAAATATGACTGATAACTTTCATATTTCATCTGCATACTGCTTCTGAGGGGTCCCTGACACAAGGAATTACTGTATTGTAAAGCTCTCTATCCACTGACATAGGGATTGAAGTCATGTCTACAAATCACATGTAATCTAATGGGCCCATTACATATTTCTTTTGGAACTCACATTACCTGCAGTGCCTCTCTAAAGCACCCTGGCTTTTATTTCTGTACAACGTGTGTTTTTTCCATTCCAGAAAGTTAGCCAGGCTGCTACAGAGGGATGTTTCAGAGCCATGAGAAAGGTCCCATAACCTAAGTCAGGCCTGCCTTCCTGACTAGCCTCATCTGTCTGGCTTGCGTGCCTATGGGACTTCTGTTGTCTTGTAGAGCATTTCCCATCAGGTATGAGTGATTTGGGTCATCAGGCCGATCACAAATAGGCTCTTAATAAGGCTCCAAGTCAGAATAGGTGATGACATGTGTCATTCAGTTACATAAAGAATGCAAATCTAATCTCTTATACTTATTAAAGGATCCGCCAATCTACAAATCTTCTAGGCCTTTGTTTTGTTGCCAAGTGGGATGAACCATGATTGTAGCTTTCAACTGGGGAAAGCACCTTCAAATTAAAGGCTGTGTTGCTAAAGCCCTGAGTGTTTTAGGGACACTCTTGGTCTATCACAATTCTTCTTGTGGACTGAATCCATAAAGGTCAGAACTAAACAGTACTTACTTTGGTTTAGGACCAGACCTCAGGACCACGATTACTTTGTAAGCCATATTGTATGCTTGAGTACCTCTGAGCATTCTCTGGCTTCAAAAGAGTAGTGCTGTAACTATCGAGCAGAGCAAGAGACTTAGAAGTGACATTTGATTGGTGTGGGTTATCAATGACCACAAGTTCCCAAGTGATAAATGATATTCCATTCTGATGGCAGCACTATGGGCAGAAAATTGAAATGTTTGGCATGCAGAGGGAAAATGGGGGAAGCTTCGATACTAGAGTTACCGAAGAGCTGGTCATTCAGATCTGAAATAAAATAAAATGGAACAAAACATTAATTTAATATTATTTTCATTAACAATTGACTTAAAATTTAAAGGTACTTTATATTATAAACATGTCAAGTTCTATGTCCACCTATTAGTTATTCCATTATTTTATTTGACATACAATAATTCAGAGAGGTATGCGAAAGGGGAGTGTTTTTTTTTAACAAATGAAGCCACAAAATATGGCCCAAAGTATCCTGGTATTTTTGGATAAGTACAGAAGAAAAAAATGGGCCACCATAGACCTGAAGCCTTCCAGGAAATTTCAGAGAATTCTGGGAAAATAACGGTGCAGTCTCTCCATCCGTTGCAGTGGCAAGGAATCCTTGGTCTTATGGGGAGGCGAGTCAATGTAATTCTGCTGTTTGTCCTCTTGTAAAGATTGCATCCAGACATTTAGAAACTGACCTGTGCTCATCAATAGAAAATAGAAAAAAATATGGCTATATCCTCACAATTTTATGGCTGAGTTGGGTTTCTAGAAGGGATAAAGATGTTTGCAATGAGCTAAATAAGTGTTTGTGAAGATGAGCTAAGAATGAGGGGCCACAGTGAAGTATAAAATCTGAAATAGCATGGTGTAGAAAGGGTTAGGTCAGTAATAGTAGCTACTCAGGATTATGCTTGCCATTGAGGTGGATGTCACTTTTCTTAGTGTCTGTAGCCAATTCTATACAGGACAGCTTTTTTCCTTGGTTGAGAAATAGTAGGGCATTAGATAAAATGGTGTTTATAACAGCAAGAGGCATAGGGTATTTGTGTGTTGAAACCTCATTTGAACATGATGTAGTTATTATCTAAAATGATTAAAGCAGTAGCTATCATTGTAATTGAACAAACATAAATGACTCAAGGACATATTCCACACAGGACGATAAGCAAAATGGGTCAGACTGTGACAAATTTGAGAATTGTAGTTCATGGAAGTAAGTCAGTCATCAACCTGGCCACCAAGCTCACCCCCCTGTACTTCTTTGCCCTGACCAGTGGTTAGAAAACTGTGATGTTGTCTCTTAACCACAGAAAAGTGTAGTCTTCCATACCTTACAGCTCTGCTTCATATGTTCCCTCAGGGGGCTATAATTCTAGACACCTGACACAATTGGGAGTCTGGGAAGCTCAAAAAGAGTTCAATAGAGCTCATGTTCACTTTGTTATAAAGTGATTCATGAGGACAGATCAATCTGAGCTATGGAAAAAGAATGAAATAATAATAGAATCCAGAATTTATAGGAGGCCTTCCTACTCCCAAGAGTATGAAATGTTTGCATTTGCTCAGTTTGATTTAGATTAATATTCTCTCCATTAGCTAATGCAACACAGTGGAAGAATCCCATTTCAGAGAGGAGGAGCCAGGCATACAGAGGTGAGGCCACCACCCAGCACCTAATCCTCAGAACCAGTGTTTCACTTGCCAGTTGCCTTCCCGTTAATGCCGATGATGTTGGTTCTATTGAACTCCCCTCACAGCATCCAAAACACTGTACTATACATGGCCCTTTCTTGCCTGATTCTCCATGCTATTATAATCTCTGCCAGTTGTATAATCTTTTCACATAAAGATTTCTTAGTGAGAGAACAAGAATTAAAAGAATTTCTTTAGAAGTCTAGGAAATCATTACTGTCTACTGGAAGGGAGAATACCTTGGCTAATTGCTGTTCTGCCCCTTTGGAGATGGTGAAAAGTCAGTAGCAAAGGCTTAGTTAAGGCTTAAAAGAAATACAAGTAGAGCAATAAGCCACCTGCCATGGCTGGGGGTGCACGACAGTAAATCCAGGAGGTGGTTTTCATGTACAGTGTATAATTTGGGTCCTGACAGAGCTTAGATGAGGAATAGGTCTATATAACTATTGATCCACAGAGCTATCAGGGACATCATTTAAGTTGATGGCTTGTGTTGGTCCCTTAGGATGTGGAGTCAGCTTTAACCTGCAAGGAGAAAAAAATTAAAGGTAAATGAAAAGAAAAGGGAAAGCCTTCTGTTCTCCCCCCTTTAATCAGAAACACTTCTAAATGACCTTGCTTTTCAGCTACCATGGTGCTAACTTATTTGCTTATTTACTTATCTAATTACATTGAGGAATGCCTACCACTTAACATCCCATTAGATGCTTACAAATATGTCATCCACACCTACTCCTTGACACTGATTATAGCCTAAGAGACAAAGGGAAACAGGCCACCCCTGTCACAGTGTGTAACACCTACAGGCCAATGAGTCTTCCAGAGGTGGGGTTGGGGATGGAGGAATGGAGACAGAGACTCCAAGAAGAGTTAGTTTCCTGGCTCCTCTCCCAGAGTCTTTCTGTGTCTGGAATGACAGATGTCGATATGCCTTCTTGGACCTGAAGCTGCAGATCCTTAAGCCACAGGGCATATTCCTAAGTCTTAACTCTGTCTTCACGTGAACCTCATCTTGGTCTTTTCTGCTTTCCCTCTGAACCTTTGTGCTGGACCACTGTATGCATATTCTACTTCTCTATGCATCTGTCTGTTTCCTGGTTTCTAAATGTGTGGCTTTTCTGTCAGTGACTTTGCTTCAAGTCACCTTGAAGCGTAGCCTATGTGCCTGGCATTGCTGTTCTAACTGGGACACTCTATACCTCTTTGACCACAGTGAAGACTGTTCTTCCAGTTATCTTTCTTTGAGCTCCTTTGGCAAATAGTCCACCGAGTCCTGGCCATGACCCAGAAAATACAGTGAATGCTTTCAAAGAGGGAATACCTCCTCTGACTTCACACCTTGCTAAAGGGTTAGAGCTACACATACCCAAAGGCTAAAAGGATAAAATACCTACGCAAATTCATGGCCAGTATTGTTCATTTCTTCCATCAATTCAGATAATTTGTAATCAATCCATGGTCATTATTCACTGTTGGTGAGAAATAAGACGCTGTATATTATGCCTGTTGACATGCATACCCCTGGATGGCTCACAGTCCTTGAAGGTCAGAACAGTCTCGGATAAAATTTATTATTCCTCCAATATGTACCTGCAATGAATATTTGGGGCCATTTCATGCAGACAATTTATGAATTGAAATAAAAATGTTTTATATCATACATCATTTAAAAGGGGAAATCTCAGCTCCTATCAATGCTCTGACCCCATGTTCTTTTAGTTTTTCATCAAATTTTCTGACTTCAGGCCTCAGGGTCTTGTCTGGGCTTAGGAGTTCTCAGACCACATAATTTCAGGGACCTCTCCAAATATAAAGATTGAGCCCATTTTTCCTCATCATTGGGCCTCGCCTTGTCCAAACACCCAATGGACGCTTACACATAGTTGGCATCATACAGATATTTCCATCAAAGAGTTCCCAGCTACTTGCCCGTCAGTGTTCCTTCTCCTTGTAATTATGAGTCAGCATCCCCCCAGACCTCTACCCATCTCGGTCACCTACCATCGCCTATTTTGGTCTCCTACCCCAGATCCCTGGCTTTAGTTTGTTTTCTTTATCCCAATATTCATCCTGTATTAGAGTGACTGTTCTCAAACCCAACTAATCAATCCATTTGTCTAACCTTAATGTCACTGGGCACTTTCTGTGCACAAAGCCAAATGTGCAATGATAGACAAAGTAGATTCCAAAACCTCCAGGCACATGGGTAGCAAACGAGCAGGCCCTCAGCAGGGTATATAGAAAACATAAAGACATCAGGTCTCCAGGGGAGTGGCGTGCAGGGAAATGGTTATACAGTGTGCAGAATCAGGCACATGCTAAAATGTGTGTGTTCACAGGAAGGTGTAGGGATTTACTAAAGTGTACTCACTACTTACCATGTACCATGCTCTTCCTTTTCATCAAGGGAAGCGGGGCATAACCTGCATAATTTCTGTCCAGCTTTATCTAGCTTTCTCCCATCATAGTCCAGATCATGTGACCATTGCCTCTTCTTTTGTGTTGTAGTCTGGCTATCTAGCTGTAGTTATAAGTTTACATATGATCCATATGTATCCAAGTAAGGTTCTCCCAGGAACCTTACTTGGATACATTATGGTGCCTGCCTTACATTACATTTCTGGAAGCTATCTCCTGGCAGAGGCTTGGATTAGACTCAACTTGATCTTCTAATACAAGAATGAAAGGGCCTAACTCTAGAAATTTAGCTGTATACCCCCAATTTTCTCATCCGTCTTTTGTTGTGGCAAAGAGAATGCTCATTGCCATTCACATTGAGTCTATGAGGATGAAATGACTTGGGACTGTGGCAGGGCACAAAATTGGAAGGCCTTGGGATACCTGGGAAGAAGATGAAAGCAGAAATGTGGGTATAAAACTTGTTGTTGTGAGCTATCAGGAGAATGAAAGAAAACCAGTACAGCTTCTGAGAAGGGGGGTCACTACAGGCAAACAGACCTCAGGGCAGAGTGGAAACGAATCTTACACATTCTTCTTCAGGCAAAAACAGCATCAGAGGGAAAGACAACATACTGTTCAATAGTCATGACATCATTAATATAATGGACATTTAGAAAAAGTCCAGTAGATTCCTACTCCTTAAAATTGTAGTAGGCCTGCACTTAGTAAACACCACCCAGTGAGGCAGTCAATGTTGTTCCTTTTTAAAAGTGAAAAAGAGCTATTTCTGCCACTGGTTCCTAATAGAGGTACAAAATACCACCCTTATTAGCTCATATCCCACATAGTCAAAATGATGTGAATCTACTCCAGGTCAAGTGCCACACTTGATAGAGGAGCCTAGCTGGGGGCTGAATTTGGTGGCACTTGTTTGACATCCCCTGGGAGATTCCTGGATTTCAGATGGTGAGACTGGTGAATTGAATGGAAACATAGTGAGAAGACCACCTCCGAAACCTAGGTCATGATGGGGCCTTACATTTTAAAAATTGTTGTATTTTTGAGACATGGTCTCATGTGCCCTAAGCTGGTCTCAAACTTGTTATACAAATGAGCCTCACTTAAATTTCTGACTTCTTTGCTTCCACCTTGGGAGCATTGGGATTATAGGCGTGTGCCACCATGGTCAGCTCACACTGATGTTTTGAAAGGCAACATTGACCTCTGCCATTTTTGAGGGTACAGTAGTGTATTTTATTTGTAAGATCTACCTGGGAAGACACAGTGCCTGAAGCTTCTGCTTGTGCCTCATCACGACAGCGGCTCTTACCTCAAAGAATGTAAGAGCTTTGCAAGCAAGCAACTGCATCCCTTAAAAATTAGGATGGCTGTGTGAGAGTAGATAGACTTTTGCTTCACTCACGTATCTGTAGCTGTTGTGAACATGGTGGGGCCTAGTATACTGCTCATCAGTGGATCCCTTTAAGTTACTAATATTTTTAAAATATATTTTAGTAACCCACCAAGTCTAGTTAGTGCTACTCATATGTGTATGGGTATAGGGTCACCCACTGGAGCAGGGAACACCTACCTGGGTCCACACTCCTAAAGAAAATTGACTCTCCCTCTTGTTAGCAGCAATTGCTAATTGCTTCTCAACTAGGGACAGAACTTGTGAGTCCCTTCCCCATCCATGCTGGTCTTCCTAAACTACATAGCATTTTTAACTTATTCCTTGAGAATTTCACACATGCATACCTATATTTCAAACATATTCAACTTAGGATTTCAAACGCTATGATTTGCCATGACCAAAAGCAACCCGGGAGGAAAGAATTTTCATCTTGGGCATGCAGTTCATCACTCATGGGAGTCAAAGCATGGACTCAAGGCAGGATCCTGGAGGTGGGAACTAATGCAGAGGTCGTGAAGGAGTGATTACTGGCCTGGTCCTCCTGGCTTGCTCACTTTGCTTTCTTGCACATCCCAGAACAACCTGCCCCAGGGCAGCACCTTCTATAGTGGGCTGGACCCTTTCATATACATCATCAATCAAGAAAATGCTCTCTACAGGCCAAGCTAGTGGGGACTTTTTTTTTTTTTAAACCGAGGTTCCCTCTTCCCAAATGACTCTAGCTTGTATCAGGCTGATAAAACACGAACAAGCACAGGAACTTATATCTTCCAGAGAGCATTATTTCTCATGCTGGGTAATTCCACATAAACGTGTGTGTGTGTGTGTGTGTGTGTGTGTGTGTGTGTGTTAGGATGTTTATAAAATAGGTCTTGTGTGGCCTTTTAAAGTGTCCTTAGTTTTGTTTATCTCTCCTTCTTCTTACACTGCTATTAACATATGTGCCCAGATAGCAAGTCAGCCCTTGTACTCAAGAGTCCTAGAAAAGATGCTTTGCACATTTTCCTCAGTATTACCCGAGAAAGGGGCCATAGTTCTCTCTGGAGAGGGACTGACAACACTCTAATTAAGTATATTTATCTCGATGTTACAGGATCCTGCCTTTTGAGTCTCAACTCCTCTTTCTGTAAGTGATGTCTGAGTTAAAGACAAAGTGCTTTCGATTGAGAGATTAGACTCAGAGGCCATGAGTTTTGTTGGGGCTTCTGCCCTAAGCTTCATCTGCCCATAAATTAGGCTTTGACAGTACCATCACTGGTTGGCTGCCCATGTACTGTGCCCCTAGCTTGCCATGCTCTGTTACCAACTATCTCTTCATGAGTTGGGCGTACCTCACTGCCTAGTTTTACAGTGACTGACACTCACTGTGCTCACAGTAGAATGTATATCTGTGTTTCCCTTGAATTCCACAGGTTGAAACCCAAATGCTTAGTGAGAAGGGAATAGGAAGCTCTGTGGTGGATCTCCTGGGGCTAAGATTAGTCCTCTCACCTTTTTCTGTCTCCTGTGTCTGCAGAGAGACAAAGCCTGACTATGAACTAGGCAGAGGGCTCTTGCCAGACACAGTTTCTTTTAGCACCATGTTACTTGGACTCTAACCTTTATAATGGTATTAAATAAATATTTGTTGTTTAAGTTACCCAGCCTGTGTCATTTTTTGAAGTGACACCCCACCCAGGCTGATTGTGTCCTTCTTGTGTCTGACAAGGAAGCATCATCACCACCAGGGACATCAACTTCATTTTGACTGCTAAGACACTCGTCGCCGCAGTAGCATCTCCTTCCTTGAAACCTGTTTTGTGAAGATCCTCACCACTATACCCATTTCTATTTTATGCCTTGGTAAATGGGGTGTCTTCTACACAGAACATTGTCCTGAAAAGTGCTTGCATTGTGGAGCAGATTCACATTTGCACATCAACTTCCCCGGCCTGTGTCTGTCAAAGCAACTTTGGAATTTCTACTTACCTTAGTGTGGTATCTTTCAAGAACAATCTTAGGTTAGTGTTAGCACTACTTAATGCTGGGCCAGGATACAATGTCCTGTATTACAGGATTGTGTTCTCAGAGTGAGATGCCTTTACTTGACCCAATTCTAGCACCTTAAGATCCAATCCCATGCATACCTTCCCTAGTTCCAGCATAATAACTTTGTTCTGTCAAGCATCCTGGATTATTTGCTGTCTCAAAACATTAATAATCCATTGCATTGTGGCTTGACTGTGTTGACCTCAGATGCCTGTGGGCTTCTCTCTCTTGTCCAGTAGGTTGATAAAGAACTTCAGAGGGATTGTATGTTGCCATAAGAGACAGAGGCCTCTTCATCAGCTTCAAGCAAGGGAGTCATGTGAAGTGGCAGGAGTCAGTGAGGTACTTCTGCAGACTCCAAGTTCTGGAGTAAAGGAAGGAACAACGCACACATAGCTATGGATGTCTGCTCAGAACTTGCATGGATGTCTGCTCAGAACTTGCATGGATGTCTGCTCAGAACTTGGACTCATTCCTTGCATCTTGAGGACTCCTCAAGGCCTTTAACTGGGAGAGCAAAATGATCAAATTTTGGTTCACTGAACTGCCTGCTGCAAGGAGATGTGATTGTAGTTGGAGATGAATGAAAGGAGAATCAGGGTACACACTCTGGAAGCTGCTATGGGAATTCAGGAAGATTTCTTGGTGGTTTGAATTAGGTTGATGAGAGTGAAGACCAAGGGAAAGGATGGATGGAAGCGAACACAAAGAAAGATAATGTCGTCCAAATCAAGGGCGACATTGGGTGTAGTACCAGAAGAGCAGCAGTTTTAGGGGTGAGAAATGTGGTCAGTGAGATGAGTTCCATTTGGAATTTGAACAAGTCCAAATCATACTTGGCCAACAAGTGACAGTCGTTCAATACAAAAGGCAGATGAGAGATGTGGCTGGACTAGATATCAAAATCAAATATGTGGGGAAGACCAAAAAGGCAAGGCCTGCATCTATGTCCCTGGTCATTCATCTTTTAAGTGAACCAGTTGGCTTTCATAGTTTTCTTTCAGCTTAGAAATCTGGCAGAAGGTGAAGAACTGAGGCTCAATGTCTAAGAAAACGTCTCGAAAGGACTCTGCAAAAATAACCGATTTTGTTTTGAAGTCAGTGGAATTAAGTCCAGCAACAACTTGCTTCTGTGGCAAGAAATAGACGTAGGGAAATGAAGACTAAGGAGGGCCTGGAGATGCTCTGCTCCCAAATTCCAAGGAAAGGAAATGAGCTCAGGGATGCAGTTGGGAAGAGTGTGCAGGCCCAAGGGATGGCAAAACAAACATCTCTTCTGAAGTATTTGAGTGCCATTTGACTGGGCTTATTGGAGCTTGAGGAAAGGAGTAAAAAGAAAGAAAATAAGAGAATGGCTTCGTCACATCACCTGATGGTGATCCACAGGACAGGGGAAGCAGACAGCAGAGATGCAGACACATGACATTGAGAAGGATTGGTGAAAAAGGCCTGAGCAGAGGAAAGAGCCAGTGCTGGGCTCAGGGAACAGTTGCCCAAGGTGCTAAGTACCTGGTGTACACTGCTTACAGCAGTGTTGCCTTTGTTTGTGTTGTTGTTGTTGTTGTTGTTGTTGTTATTCTGTGGTGTTGACTGCAAATGCCCATGACATTTCAGGGCTTGCGAGCCAATGAATATCAAATGTGGTATCGGAGCTGAAAACACCTGGACCTGTGTAAGATGCTGTACCTGTGGAAGAAGGGATGGCTATTTAAGCTGTTTTGGTTAGAAAAATATTCCTTTTGATTAGGAATAGGAGTGAGAAGCATCCATTTTCTTCATTTCCCCTAGTCAAATACAAAAACTATTCCTTTTGATTAGCAACCTTATGTATGTATTCTTCCCCCACTTAAAATCTCAAAGGGTTGGCTGCTCAGACAATGTAAGGCGTGTTTACCTCTCACTCTGTCTCCAGGGGGAACTAAACTCCATGAGTGAGGAATCTGAAAAATGTATTCCAGGTAATTTACGACAGTGGTATTCAGGTTTCATTGTATGTCTTAACTGCATCCACTGGGAACTAATGGGCATGTCAATTATTCTAAAAATCTCAGTTTGAAGATTGTTTCATTGCTGCAGGTGTCTTTGATGAATCAGTGGTGCCTTAATACTTTGTAGACGGGAACAAATGTGATTTGAAGGGAATTTTCACGGGAATCTAGGAGTTGGAAGAGGGGCCATCCTTCTGTGAGGTTTTATCAGTTGATATCCATGCATGGGCCGCCAGTGGGGTGAGGTAGGGTGCCAGCGTGATTTCTCCACCATATTCACTGAAAGGCAGGCACACATTTATGCCCCTGTTTATGCTGTTAACACAGTGAATAGGATTTGCCTTCTTAGCTTAACACAAAACTCCCCGAGGCTGAGCTGAAAAGCTCAGATGATCGTCTTTACATGTTCTTCCTTAACTCCACCATCTCCAGGCTCCTGACTAAGTCCATTTTCCACTTAGAAGAGTGTGGCTGCCATGTGGTACTGTTCACAGATAGAAAAGCCACTCTACTCAGTCTCTTCACGCCTCTTGTTCTCATGGTGTCCTTGATCCATGGCTTGTTTGCGTTGTTGATAGTTCCTCTGTTTTAACAATAGTGGTGCCGTGCCGTTATCATATTAAGGTCATGGCATGGACCCTGTCACTTTTGAAGGATGCATTCCTCTCCCGCTGGGCTGCTGAGCCTCTGCAAGGGAACACCATTGCCCTCTCTGTCTTTCATCCTTGCCATTTTGGATGGGGAAGCCTGGGAGTTTCTTGCTTGCATCGATTCATCTGTCCCTCTTCCTTCTTCCTTCTAGCACCTGAATCCCCAAGTCAGATGTCTGGACCGTAACAAGTTCACCAGAGGAGGCGCCCCCTTCTCTCCAAGGTGGCTCAGCAGCATTTCTACATGTGGCAGGCACATGGCTCCATAGTGTGCCTTTGCGTGGGATTGGATGCTGATTGACAAGGCACCAGTGGCAACTAATTTCATATTCCCAGAGCTCAGCTCGGCTCGGCTCCTCACAGGTGGCAAAGGCTGGACTGTAGGCCTGGAGCATCTGGGTGAGTTTTCATATTTCATATTTCATGTTTCTCTGATGTATTTGAGAGGCCAGGAGGGAAGCGTGTGGGTGGTACAGCCTCTGGGGTGTAAGCGACACTCGGAGCATTCCCTTCCTCTTCTGTGGCGGCTCCCTGATCTAACAGGAACAGAGGGCTGCATAGAAAATGCCTATACTTTCAAGTCTATCTGATGTGCTTGGGGACTTGAGCAAACTGGTAGAAAGACCCCCAACATGGAAGTAAGAGAAGACCCTTAAAAATATCTGAAGGCATATTAAAATAAACAGGCCCAAAACTATTTTTCACATAGCCACACAGGCATAACCCTCATGCCTGGAAATCCTGGAGGCTCTATGAATAACTGAGATTCAAGAGAGAGGCGTGGAGGACTATGCTGATGGAAGCAACGGTTCTCATATAGTTCCATATGTTATAACCTCTTCTCTCTATGTCACTTTTAATTAGACCTAAGGTATATTAGATGTCATTTTGTTTTAAAACAGGGTCTTATTATGTAGCCCTGCCTGACCTGAAACTTACTGTGTAGACCAGACTGGCCTGGAACTTACAAAGATCTGCTTGACTGCGTCTTGAGTGCTGTGATTAAAGGAGTGTGGCACTATGCCTGGCCCTAGGTGTCAATTATTCTATGTTCTACCAGGAAGGTAGTTCATCTAGTTTCTTTTGAGTCAGCAACCCTAAGTGACAAGCCAAATGTGTCTCGGAATTCTCTGCAGTGGGCTGGCATACATCATTTGTTCTACCTTCCCCTACTGGTGGTTAGACGTGACCTTTGTCCTTCTCTATTGTCTTCTATGCACTTTGGAAAGATAGATTTGTCCCCTAAGCACCGGGATGTGCAAATCCATGTAAGAAATAGTGAGTGTATTTCAAACAACCAGACCTAAAGCATTTTGGGGGGCTCTAAGTTAGGGGTGCTCTTCTCCCAGTCACTGTAAGTCCCCGTGCTTTACAATTTCTATCCAGCCTGTGCTGTGGAACCTGCTCAGTGTGTGCATCTTGGGAAAAACTCTTTGCAGTCTCTTGTTTATGCTTTTCCACAGAAAACCTTGCCTGGCTCTCCTTCCCATAGGTCCTCACTGATAGCTAAGTGGTTAGCCTGGAACTGAAAGGTGACCAGCTCAAAACAGCCTAGGCTATTCTTCCTGTGGGGTGGAATCAGTGTTAATCATGACAGTATTGAAGCCCTTTAATTGTAAAAAATATATTTGATACAAGGATGTTATCACAGTTTCTAAATCAGATTTCATGCCTAGGGTCTATTCTCAGGCTGGTAGACTGGCTGAAGGGCCTGGAGTGGGTCCTACAGATACCAAAACCTTCACCTATGAGGGCATTCCACGTAAGATTATTTGATCAGATCACATTTGCTTATGGACCCGAGAAATCCCCAGAACCTTTCTAACAGAACTCTTATCCCTACTGGCTTTGGTTGACATAAGAAAAAAGTCTATTCTCCAGTAATTTTCCCAGTCTGGACCATAGTCAACTCCCTTCCATCCGAGACCCCTGGACCCACTGTATCAGGGTAGTAAGAAGAGCTAGACATACGCAGAGGTACCTGGCAAAGAGACCTTGTCAGCAGCAAGCACTGGGAGGGCACTTAGGAGGATGGCATGTGCTAGTGCTATTTGGACTTTTATGGGCAACCCATACAGAGACCAAGAGAAGGTCCCTAGTTAAGAGATAAATAGAGGGCAGACTTGAGATTCTGTGACAGTGCTGAAGAATGGAAAGGAATGATCTCCTGTCACTTGACAGTGGCCATCAAGGGCTAGAAGTATTATAGGAAATGTGCTCACCTGACCTGTTCCAATAGAGATAAAGAAGGAAAGGGAGTTAGGTTCAGTGATGAGAGGTTCACTCTACTGTTGCCTGACTCTGCCTGCACTCATGGTGAGGCGAGGCAGAACTTGATGAAGGAGGCATGATGGCAGGGGAGGCTGCTCACTCCCTTGCAAAAAGTCTAGAGCAAACATACTCAAGGGCATGACCCAGTGATGTAGCTTCTCCCATCTGCCAGAGGTTTCACCATCTCCCAGGATTTAGTGCCAATGGCTGGGTGATAAGCACTTAATACATAGCTTCAGAGAACACTCATGATTCAAGCCTCCATAATGCCCATGTTGCAGATGAGGACTAGAAGCCTGTGGAGGTTCTATAAAGTGTCTGGCAGAGATTTATGGCAGACTCAGTGCCGGGGGGGTCACACCACTCAGTCAGCTTGCAGAATGGGTATATGCTGTATCTTCTCTCCAGTTACCGTCACACGGGGTACAGTGAGCTAATCTCCCAGAGACTCATAGAGGAGGAGAAACATGTCTAAATTTTGTAATCAGAGCTTACCGAGTTACCAGGCTGGTGCACAGCCACCTGCGGTAGGCTGACTGGTTTTCTTCTTTGCCATCCCCACCCCCACCCCACCCCCCGTTTCCATGGCAATTGTTATGAAGATGCTGGCTGATGGTTGGGGCTCATGAGGGACCTGTGCTTGTACTGGATATCCACCTAGCTTGGGATCAGAAAGCAGAGAACTCTTCAAGTTTAACAGGGACATGTACTTATGTCCCATGGTCAAAGGCAGTGCTAGAGGGTCAAGGCAGGTGTTCTAGTCTTCTCTGAGGACTTAAAGCTCAGGAATGCTTAAGACCCGAACCATCACTTCCCTAACTCCACAGAGGCCTCCTATTCATACCCCTCTCATGCCACAGTATTCCCTTTTCTGCACTCCCATCCTTTCTGTGTTCATTTTACATAACTTTAGTATGGGATGATTTAACTTTAGTGAATGTTAAGAAAGTGCGAATTCTATGAGTCACACTCTTTTTCTCTCTTCTCTTCTCTTCTCTTCTCTTCTCTTCTCTTCTCTTCTCTTCTCTTCTCTTCTCTTCTCTTCTCTTCTCTTCTCTTCTCTCTTCTCAAAGTCTACTTTTAATGGTGGTTCTTCAATGCTTTAACCTCCCCTTTAGCCCACCAGAGGTAGTGGAAAAGAAAGGATATGGGGGAAGTGGACCTGTTTGGACATGGTTCTTTGGAGCAACTCCTATGTTTGTTATCTGGAAATAAGCAGTTCAGTTCACAGGTCAGCAGCAGCAGCAGCTTGAACCACTTGAAAACACTTCATGTATACACCAGGAGTCCAGTTTGGTAGTGCTGGGATAGCAAATAGGAATCAACAACAGTGGCGTGACCCAGCAGAGACAGCCAGGCCTTGGCCTCAGCAGGAGTCAGCAGGAGGGACCAGAGCCAACAGGAATGCCAGGAGAAGTTCTCAGCTCTGTCTCTCTCAGCAAAGTGAAGATCGGGGAAGATGAGAGACCAGCACGCATTGCACAGCTAGCTCTGTAAGCAAGCCAAGCTCCCAGCCTCCGTCACTGTCCCTGGAGTCCTATTTATATCCCTCCGAACATCAAGTGTCATCTATGGTTCTTGCCTCAGTTGACATCACTCTGCCAATCAGTCTGAGTCTGCAGAAGCAGCAAGAAACTGCAGCACGCCATTGGAGGTTTTTTGGTGCGTTTCCCTTTATGGAGTCCTAACAAATGTAGCTCAACTATGAAATATAAGGTAGACCAAGAGGTGCATGGCGTTAGTGAAGAATTCTTCATCATGGGTCCTTTTATGTGTCTGCTTCAGTGAAACGTTCCTTCATGTGTCTGGCTAAGCCTTTCACCTGTGTTCAGGTCAGGAAAACTTTCCTTCATGTACTTGCCATAGCCAAACACCATCCAACACCATTGACTTTCCAAAGAACC
>NC_034602.1:11072533-11106651 GCF_900095145.1 Mus pahari
TCCTCCCTTCCCCCTTCCTTCTTCTTTCTTTCTTTCTTTCTTTCTTTCTTTCTTTCTTTCTTTCTTTCTTTCTTTCTTTCTTTCTTTCTCTCTTTCTTTTCTTCTTTCCTTCTTTCTCTCTCTCTTTCTTTCTCTCTCTTTCTTTCTTTCTTTCCTTCCTTCTCTTTCTTTCTTTCTTTCTTTCTTTCTTTCTTTCTTTCTTTCTTTCTTTCTTTCTTTCTTTCTCTCCTTCCTTCCTTCCTTCTTTCCTTCCTCCCTCCCTCCCTTCTCTCTTTCTCTCTCTCTTTCTTTCTCTCTTTCTTTCTTTCCTCAGGGTTTTGTTTCTACACAGAACAGATATTTGAGGAATCCTTCTGCACTTGACTGAGCTGACTATCTTATCCCATTGCACAGTTTCATTCCTATGAAGCAATTCTGGACTTTGGAAGGGGAAGCACCATACTGGGTTTTTTTGTAGCACCTGCTACTAATCTTTGCTTAAAGATAGATGTCTGTATTTTATGCATTTAGATGTGTATTAGCCGTTAATAATAATTGCATGTATTATCCCATTTACTGGTGGGGAGAGAAAGCCATCTAACCCTTAAGTAGAGGACATGAGGCATAGTCAGGCTTCAGCCCTTAGCCTAGGACCAGCTCATCTGTAATTCCTTCAGAGGCTGAACGGAGACATTATGTGAGTGACACAAGTTATGAAGTACAGTTGTGGGAGTGGTGGCAGTAAGTTAGAATTGTCAGGGGTGTCTATCCAGGGGAGTGGCTCTGAGAGTTAGCCTGGAGGCTACATACTGTCAGAAGGAGTATGGATTCTTATTTATTGACTATAACATTTAATGTTTATTCCTTTTTAGTTAATTTCTATATGATATATTTTGATTATATTCTTTCCCTTCCCTGATCTTCCCACATCCCTATCCATCCAACTTCATGTTCATTCTCTCTCTCTCTCTCTCTCTCTCTCTCTCTCTCTCTCTCTCTCTGTCTGTCTCTCTCTCACTTTCTCTAAAAAAAACAGGAAAAACAACAAAAATCAAAACAGAAACAAATTAAAAATCAATATGATAAAAAAACTACCAAAATTAAAAAGTGCTTATACATCAAAAAAAAAAAAAAAGTAAAACATAAGACAAAAGAAAAGAAATCCATGGAGTCCATTTTGTATTGGCCAACTGCCCCTGGGCATCTGGCCTACCCTGGACTGTGGGTGGCATAGCATGGGTTCATATTTAAATGCATATTTCCATTCCTGTCTTCAGGACAGCTATGTCAGAACACTTGTGGGACATCCTAGGATCCTGCATCTTCTGCTTTTCCTTCGGAGATACTTGTGCTCATGGATGTGGGGGACTAACTGGTCAAATGTCTCCCTACGTCAGCACCAATTGACTAGGTAGAATTTTCAGATAAAAGAGATTTTGGTTACTCTTTTATGAGATGGTTTCTCTTTTCCTATTCTTTTTCTTTTATTTTTCTAGATATTTAGAGTGACATTTAAAAGCAATAAAAGAAAAGAATAGTACTGTTTAAAAAGTCATCAGTTGATCTCAGAATTTGGCAAGGCTTCTATATAAGCACATGAAACTTGGTTTTTCTAGACATACAAATTGTTCCAATGGATAAGCCTTGAGAAACTGCAATGGGCAGAATGCATGTCCAAAAGGATGCACTGTGGTAGCAGGCTCCCCATGACACATACCTTTGGGTAGAAACGAAGAACAGATTTGGGAAGAATCTTTCTGTTGACCTCATTTTCTTGGAATGAAGTATAATGACCTTTCTTTCCCACAGATCCTCAGGTTTCCCCCCACCAAAAAGTCTTTCAAATAATGTTTCTATTTGTGTGTGTGTGTGTGTATGTGTGTGTGTATATGTGTGTATGTGTGTGTGTATGTGTGTGTATGTGTGTGCGTGTGTGTGTATGTGTATGTGTGTGTATGTGTATATGTATGTGTATGCGTGTGTGTATGTTTATGTATATGTGTGTGTGTGTGTGTGCACGCGTGCGGGCCATGTGGAGGTCAGAGAACAATGTGTATATGGGTCCTGGGGATGAAATTCAGACCACCAGGCTAGGTGCTAGGTGCCATTTCCTACTGAGCCATCTTATCCCCTGGTCCTTTCTCAGTGTAAGTCCTGAAATGGGTTCTACCTAGAGCAGGAGGCAGTGCTGCAGCTAGGAGCCTGGGGACCAGGTGTGACTCCTCTTGACTGCTGGTGTGTCTTCTCCCATTCCCCAGTGTACGCCTGTACATCCAGGAGTAGGAGCAGCTCCACATGTCATGTGTCCGGTGTACGTTTTATCTGTCTATAAAATGGATACTGAGGCAAAGCATCCTCAATGAAACTGCAGGGTGATTTCTTTTTGAACTGCACTTACAAATATGTTGATAAACAGACATTCCCTTGAATCGAGAAGTCTGAATTTCTGCCAGAAAGGTATAATCAAGCCTGGCCTGTTGCCTTGCTGGAGCCCCGTTTTTTTTCTTTTAGAGACAAAATTCAAATGGGAATAATATTGCAGTCACAAAAAAATTGGGTTCTTGTGGCTAAAAGTAGACATAAGAATCTGAATTTAATTTCATAGCTCATATGGTCTGGTGGTCACACTGAATCCCAGAAAGATAAAAAGGATTTTTCTAAAGTCTTCCAGCTAATCGGCATCAGAGCTGGTAAATTAAGTGTCCAGGCTCCTGGTCCACTGTTCATCCCAGAGCAGCTCCAGAAAGGGGTCCACATCATTTGCATCAAGCCTTTTTAGCATGCCCATGGTCATGGCAAGGGGTGGAGAGTTCACATCTATGGTCCCAGGCATCAGAAGTTTAGGTGAGCTGGTATCCCTCAGGGAGACATACCTTTTATTTTTACCCCTCTAGACAGACAGAAACATTTCTTAATAGTAAAACTTGGCCATTGTGTAAACTATACTGGCTTAGGATCTTTACAAATTTTTATGTGCTAAAAATTAAGACCTAGAAGCTGTTAATTTCTCAACCATTCACATTTGTTACATAGTATTCCAACTGGAAGATGTCAAGGTGCTGCTATAGTTGCCCATCTAGCTGCCCAGTGGCTCAGCTGCTTTATGCTCCACTTTCACATCTGTCTGTCTGTCTGTCTGTCTGTCTGTCTGTCTGTCTAACATGCCTGCCAAGACAGTTGTATAGGAGAATGGGATCATTATTATGGTCATATTTCAAATATTACAAGTTATATGCAAATTCCTCAGCTCTACATAGATGTTATACATGTCAAGAATACAACAGTCATGGGAAGGAGAACAGGGGTGGGGGCAGGAGAGATGAGAGTAAACGGGAGGACAGTACCACCATCATCCTCTCCTTACAGCTGTAACCTCAGCTGGCCATCACTGTTGATGAATGGATGGTTGACTCCCAGCACTCACGTGTCCAGTAACTTCTTCATTCGTGTTGGCCACAACTCAAAGCATAACATCCCTCTAGGATGTTTTCCTTTTCTCATTCCCTGTTCCTGAGTGGAAAAACTCCAGAAAGGTGCAGGGATTACGCAATGACATAAGCTTTCCCAAAGATTAGGAGAGCCGGAGTCATCTGGGTGAGAAAACAAGTAAAGAAAATACTAAAATAACACTAGGGGCAGAGGCCCCCTTGGAACCTGCCAACAAAGATACAAAGTCTGATTAGAATAATTATTTTAATCGAATTATCATTTTAAATCAATTAAAGCGAAGGATTTCGGTGGAAGGATGCCAAATCCTGCGCATGGGATCCATTTGTTGGGCAGCGTGTTGGGGCCCAAATGACATGCATGATTGCCGAGTGCGCTCATGCTCTCCTTTGTAAACATATGCAAACCTCTCCCAATTGATCTTCACACCCAGGGCTGCAGAGCTCAACAAGGTTGAGGCCTGTAATGGGATAACGCAGGGTGATTATGTGGTTTAGTAAATATCCATATATTAAGACCATGTTTGAAGGCTGCCAGTAATAAACGTGAGTGTCCTAGTCTTCCCCAGAGGAAAGATGAATTATCTTAAGAGTTTAGGGCAAAACAAGCCAGGACAGAAAAGATTAGCTCCTTCTACTTCACCCCTTCCATAACTGTTACCTCTGTAGTCCCTTCCAGGGCACTGGAAGTGCTTCACACAATCTCTGGGCCTCAGCAATAATGTACTTCGAAAGGAGGCTGATTGCACCGACTGAAATCCATCCTGGCCAAAGGCTGCAGCTGGTTCCATTTACATTTTGTATTTTTGGAGCTTGTGCCTGTTCCAGGGAAGGATGGGATAATTGATTTAAATCAAATTATGAAACATGATACTCTGAATTCCTAAAAACATGTTTCCTGGCTTTGCCTTCAGTAATGGAGCCTTACAGGTACCGTGGAGCGGGGGTGGCTGCAGCGGAGTCTCTCTTTTGAACCGTGTGGACATTCATGTGTGTGTGTGCCTATGTGTGCATGTGTGCATGTTCAGACTCTTCCATTCGTACTTGGTCCACGTTTGCCTGAAACCATTAAGCAGGTGTGATGTCCTTTCATTATAGGTGAGGAACCACCATTCCTCACTCCAGAAACAGTCACTGATTGGAATAGCAAGCGTCTTGAGTTTCATCTCTGATCACAGAGCTAAAATTAAAGACCGTACTTTGCCTAAATGACAAAGGAAATAGATGAGGGCTCAGCAAAAGATGCTAATAACTTTAAGACTTAGCTGCCTCACACATTCATTTCCATTTGGAAAGACAATTTGCCTCCTAGATTTTAAAAGCTATTTTAGAACAGTTTCAAAATCAAGATCCTTAATGTTGCTTTGCTCCCATCTGTAGTCTAAATTATTTGTAATTAAGTTAAATAGCTTCATATAAATAGTAGACCTATGCAGCCGGGGAATGATTGTTCCCTACACATCCATGCTTTGTGAATTGTCAGTAGCAGCGATGTCTTTGTAAAGCAGAGCTTGTTGTCTTGTACAGAATGCTCATGCCGAGTTTGAGAAAATGATGCTTGCCCAGATACTGACTAACCAGAGTCCCCAAAACCAGTCAGACAACTGCCTTCAAGTTGTCTCTCTGCAAGTGATGGCTTCTGCAAATGTGGGTCAGATTCTTAATCTCTTGTTGACTCAGTTTCTTGTTTGTGAAATGGAAAATGAACTTCATGAAGAATATAAAGGAATTAGGATCATTCTTAGCACACAGGAAGGTTATTAGTTCTGTTTTGGATTATTATTGAAGAACAAGCAACACTCTTCCTAGTGATCTATGGGTTCTGCAGCATTTCCAGTCCTTTCTTTGAATGGCTTGTTGAGCCCTGCCAGACACAATGAGTAAATATTCTTGAAGCTTCTCTTCTCTTACAACAGCTCAGCCCAGCCCAGCCCAGCCCAGCCCAGCCCAGCCCAGCCTGGGGCAGTTTGGGAAGGCAGAATGTTCTTTTAACCTTACATACTATAGTGGGCCGCACATATCTAAGGAGGCTAACCTCTGCCCAGGCAAGATGCTGAAAGGATGGGTCATTTTGAAACCCTAACTTGACTATTTTTTCTTTCCTTCTTTCCTTTCTTCTTTCTTTCTCTTTCTTTCTTTCTTTCTTTCTTTCTTTCTTTCTTTCTTTCTTTCTTTCTTTCTTTCTTTCTTTCTTTCTTTCTTTCTTTCTTNTTCTTTCTTTCTTTCTTTCTTTCTTTCTTTCTTTCTTTCTTTCTTTCTTTCTTTCTTTCTTTCTTTCTTTCTCTCTTTCTTTCTTCCATGAATGAGGAACTTAAAACCAAAGTGGGAATTCTTTGGACCAGAAATTAATTTTGAAAACCGGTCTCTGGGTGTAAGAATGCATGCATAAAGGCCTGTGATTCCTTCTGCCTTTGTCTTTATCCCCAGTGGCAAACGTAGGTGTGGCTCTGCAAAGGGTTTCCTTTTTAAGTGAGCCAGATGTGATCATGATAGCACTGGGGCGCTCTTGGGAGTGCCTGGATGCTATGCTCAGTCTTGAGCCTCACTCCCTTGTTCCAGGTCTTGAGGCTATTAAAGCAGTCAAGGAGAAGCTTCCAGATGTAGGCCAGTCAAGAGTGTACACACTTTTACCTTTGAAGGCATGAATTCAACAAGACATCCAGAAACCCCAACTCTTGAAGGCTAAAATAGTCATTAAACCTAGCCTTTAGAATTACTATTGGGATGCACTTTGGTTTAATAGTTACACATATTTAAAATGGCATCCTCAGAGGCAGCAGTTCTCAGTCCAATTCTCAGACCCACCCACCTCTGCTACGATGGCTCAGTGCTTAAGAGTACCTGCTGCTCTTCCAGAGGTTCTGAGTTCAGTTCCCAGCAACCACATGATAGCTCAGAATCATCTGTAATGGGATCTAATGCTCTCTTCTGATGTGTCTGAAGTTAGCTACGGTGTACTCACATGCATAAAATAAGTTAATTAATTTAAAAAAAAAAAGCTAAGTGCTCTACCACCTCCACAACTCATAGAAAGCCCCTATTTAACATTCAAAATCTGTCCTCCAGTGTTCATCTCCACATTGATAAAATAATAAGCTGTAACTACTACACTTTTAAAAATCCCTCTTAGATGGTATTTGTTGAATACTCTTTTAAGTCACCACGACCTTACTTCCCTCCATCTTCTCAGTTTAGCCTTATCAAGCGTTTCGACTAAGACTGATAGAGTTTTCACTAAGATGATGTTATACCCCTGTCAGTAGACCATCATTAATGTACTATGAGTTTTCTAAATGTTGTTCTGTTCGTGGTTTCTATAGACTCGTCTGTTCTCTCTAGATTTTGTTGAATAATAGGCAATTTTCCAAAATTACAGAGGTTTATATCTTGCTCATGTTCCATGTTTACTTGGGGCTAATAATCAGAGATGAGGAAGGGACTATTTATTGTGGTCACCTAGGGTCCTAAATAAGAGAACAACAGTATTTTTTAGAGTAGTTGGTCTCCATTCACCAGGGCAGACACTGAACCAGCACCGAGAGATCCTGGGCTAGAAGCGATGTGAACACAGTGTTTTTACTTATCTTATAATTCTTTGGATATGACCAGTACAATGCCTCTCCCACCCACAGGGGACCTTTAGAACTGTGGTTCTACCTATAGAAACCAAGAGTAAGAAGCATTTAGATTACTGTCGGACCTTTTCTTCATTCTCCCCAATTGATCTGTCAGATGCAGTTCTCAATTCTGCCCTCCCAAAATGTGTGCATTTATTAGTTAATTAGCTCTCCTTAAAAAGGAGTAGAAAACCTTGGGAGCCCCTCCTGCACAGCTGTCACACACTGCTGCCAAGGCTGTTTCCCTCAGTTTGGGGTTCGAGCCTCTGCTTCATAGCTCTCCCTGATGCTTTACACCGTGGCTTCTTTGCATCTTCAGGACTTGTTAAATTAGCTTCTTAAGATAGGGCTCGGGGAGCTACGACAACGCCATGTCTGTTCTTCATTGCTGTCTTTCCTCAAAGTTCCATTTCATTTTCTAAATGGCAGGGCAAAAAATTCTGGGTTGAAATATATACAAGGAGCTCAGGAAGCTGGACTCCAGAAATTCAAATAACACCATTAAAAAATGGGCTACAGAGCTAAACAAAGAATTCTCAACTGAGGAATACCGAATGGCTGAGAAACACCTGAAAAAATGTTCCAACATCCTTAGTCATCAGGGAAATGCAAATCAAAACAACCCTGAGATTCCATCTCACACCAGTCAGAATGGCTAAGATTAAAAATTCAGGTGACAGCAGATGCTGGCGAGGTTGTGGAGAAAGAGGAATACTCCTCCATTGCTGGTGGGATTGCAAGCTTGTACAACCACTCTGGAAATCAGTCTGGCGATTCCTCAGAAAATTGGACATAGTATTACCGGAGGATCCAGCAATACCTCTTCTGGGCATATACTCAGAAGATCTTCCAACTGGTAATAAGGACACATGCTCCACTATGTTCATAGCAGCCTTATTTATAATAGCCAGAAGCTGGGAAGAACCCAGATGTCCCTCAATAGAGGAATGGATACAGAAACTGTGGTACATTTACACAATGGAGTACTACTCAGCTATTAAAAACAATGAATTTATGAAATTCTTGGACAAATGGATGTATCTGGAGGATATCATCCTGAGTGAGGTAACCCAATCACAAAAGAAGTCACTAGATATGCACTCACTGATAAGCGGATATTAGCCCAGAAACTTAGAATACCCAAGATACATTTTGCAAAACACAAGAAAACCAAGAAGGAAGACCATCATGTGGATACTTCATTCCTCCTTAGAATAAGGAACAAAAAACCCATGAAAGGATATACATACAGAGACAAAATTTAGAGCTAAGATGAAGGGATGGGCTATCCAGAGACTACCCCATCTGGGGATCCATCCCATCATTAGCCACCAAACCCAGATACTAATGCACATGCCAGCAAGATTCTGCTGAAGGGACCCTGATATTGTGGCCTCTTGTGAGGCTATGCCAGTGCCTGGCAAACACAGAAGTGGATGCTCACAGTCAGCTATTGGATGGAGCACAGGGCCCCCAATGGAGGAGCTAGAGAAAGTACCCAAGGAGCTGAAGGGGGATGCAACCCTGTAGGTGGAACAACAATATGAACTAACCAGTACCCCCTGAGCTCATGTCTCCTGCTTGTGGACGTTGTACATCGTGGTGCGGAGCCTAGTGCGCACCACGATGTACAACGTCCACAAGCAGAGTGGGTGGGTAGGGGAGCAGGGGCAGGGGGGAGTATGGGGAACTTTTGGGATAGCATTTGAAATGTAAATAAAGAAAATAAAAAAATTAAAAAAAAAAAAAAGAATTCTGGGTTGAAAGTCACAGCTCCCCAAGGTTTTCAAGTCATGAATCCAGGGTGACCCAGCACCTTTGCACATGACTGGGACCTCAATTAAATCTCCTAAGAATTTTCACTTTAGTGGATGTGGGAGATGGCTCAGTTGTAGGGGAGATAGCTCAACTGGTAAAATACATACAGGCAAAAGGACCTGATCGAAGATCTCCAGCACTCATGTAAAAGCCATCTAGTGGCAGGCACACTTGTAATCCTAGTGGTACTGAGGCAAAAATTGATGGATCTCTGGAGCCCACTGGCCAGCCACCCTGGCTGCATTTATGAGCTCCACGTTCAGTGGGTGACCCAGTCTCAAAAAATAAGGTAGAGAGCATCCGAAGAAGGCGCCTGATGTCAGCCTCTGGTTTCCATATGTGCGTGCGTGCGCGTGCGCATACACACACACACACACACACACACACACACACACACACACACACACACACATGTGCATATATACAGGGAATTGTCACTCTATCTCACTGTGAAATCTCACAGTGATGTGCCAGAGTGTCAGATGTTCAGTACTGAGCATCTTAGTACTGCCCATGGGCACCCATAGTTCCAATGGTTTAACAAACGTTTGCTTATCATCCTGTTTGCTGAAGATGGGAGACCATCAGAAGATTTGTGATTTTACTTCATAAAAATTACTATATGACTTTCCTGATAACTCCCATCTCACCATTTCAAGATGTAATTGCTAAGGAGTCTTTACAACCTTGACGTTGTGGTCACCAGACTGATTCTCTGGACTTTTGTTGTCGTTCCTGTTTCCCGTTTCTGACATTTTGTTATTTTCTTTTAGAAAGTCCGCATTATTTTATTATCTTCTAAAACTATTTTTTATTTTTAAAAATATTTGGATTATATGATTTAAAGTTTTTATTAGTGTTTATTCATTGATAAGTATTACTGAGAGGTTTGCATGTTTTCTCTCTTGTTCTCCATCTCTCCGTTTTTGAGACATGGTCATTCTGGACCCCGCTGTCCTGCCACTCTCTGGGTAGCTCAGACTGGCCTCAGACAGGGTCACTCTGGACCCCGCTGTCCTGCCACTCTCCGGGTAGCTCAGACTGGCCTCAGCTGGGTAGCAATTTTCCCTTCCCAGCCCTCTGAGGCCTGGCTTATAGATGTGAACCACTGTGCTTGGCTTCAAACGATGGCTTCCCTACAACTTTTCATTGAAGTATGTCTTGTAATTCCCCACCTCAACTTTATTTCTCAACCCAATCATTCTCTTCCTTTTCATGAATTGTCCCATATTTTCCAATAGCTATGAGGAACAAGCCAGTAAGCAGCACCCCTCCATGGCCTCTGCATCAGCTCCTGCCCCCAGGTTCATGCCCAGCTTGGATTCTTATTTTGACTTTTTTTTTTTTTTTTAAATGATAAACTGTGATGTGGAAGTGTAAGCCAGATAAACTCTCTGCTTTGCAGGTTGCTTTGGTCATAATGTTTCATCACAGCAATAGTAACCTTAACGTGAGTGTGTGTGTGTGTGTGTGTGTGTGTGTGTGTGTGTGTGTGTGTGTGTATGCATTCTTGTACATGTATATACAATATACACATATATTCCTTTATATACCATATCTATATCTAGGTATACCTATACCTATACATTTCATATCATTATATATCATATATTCCTTGTCTCACATGTGAGAGAAAACAAAATATTTGTCTTTCAGGAGCTGGATTATTTTTCTTAATACATAATGATCTTCAGTCCTTTCATCTGTTGTTTGAGTCACAAAAATTGCCCACTGAATCTACGATTTCAGATCATTCTTAGCAGACATGATCATGAACTTAAGTTTAGCACATTTCTAGAACATATATTTTGTCCTGTAGAAGTTGAGTGTATCCTTATGGATGATTTTAAGATAAGGGCAGACATCCTTCCAGTTCAGAAAAGCCTAGCCATTATTTGAGAGGTTGAAACTAGGCTCAACTCATTATAGCTCACAGTCGATGTTGATAAACCTTTTCTAAGAAGTCAGGTAATAAATACCTTAGGCGTTGTGATGCAAGGAGCTTTCTGTGCAACTCAAACCTGCTGTCAGAGCGCAGCAATTAACACGGACAGTATAGACACGGACAGTATAGACACGGAACAGCTTGGCTGCTTTCCTGTAAACGTTTATGCTTAGAAAATGGCGGTTGGTGTGGCTATGGTTTGTGGACACCTGACTTGGCACGTTGTGGGGAGAAAGAGCAAAAAGGGCAGGGAAACCCACAGATGCACACTGCAGAGAAGTCATGCCTCCAGAATTGCTGAATTGCTGACCTCCATGAGGATTTTCATTGGCTGGCTGGCAGCTGCAGGATGCCTCTCAGGATGCGCCCGCTCTCTCTCCCTTTCCTCGCCACAGGCTCTGATCATTTTCTTTCACTCTCATTGACTCCCATCTCTTAGTTAGGAAGTGACTTCAAATTCCCAGTCTTATACCTATGAGAACCCAGACGCTAAATGGTTAACAGTAATGTCTTTAATTATTGCTCGTTTCAGGGTGATTTTTAGTTTGTGGGTTATCTTTCCTCCTAATAAAATGCTTAATGTATACAATGGACACACCTCCTTTCTGAGCCTCATCCGTTGCCTCATCTGGGGTGTGGTTCAGAGACTGAGTGAGGATTGTGGTTTCTGTTGTAAATATCCCTTAGCAGCAAAAACAACACTTCAACAATTTGTTTTGAAATAGTCATATCAACATGTCATTACATCAAAAATACTAGTCTAGTTTTATAACAGGTTTTATTTTTAAGCTGGTGTATATTTACTGCACACAATAGCAGGTTTCATGAAGACATTTTATACACATATATAAGGTCTATTCCTATGTGTAAAAAGGATAATTCTAAGAAGTGTTTACTCTGACTTGATTAGAAATAGTAATAAATGGGCTGGAGAGACAGCTTAGTGGCTATGAGAATTAACTTCAAAATCCTGAAGACAAGAGTCAGATCCAAGCACCCGTTAACAAGCTAGGCATCCCAGAGACACCCAGCTGGGAGTGAATGGATATCCCCTTCTGGCCTCCTCAAGTAGAGGCATGCACACACAGAGGTACACACATATTTAAAAAAGCTTCTTTTAAAGGAACAATAATAATCAAACATCCATAAGATAAAGAGAAAACCATCTAATTCCAAAGATATTCAAATTAGAAGAATCCATATAAATTCACACTTACCATTCTCTTTATAAAAAAGTTATGTTTTAAATTTTTAATTTCAAAAAGATGTAAAAATTATATTAACTAATCAATTATAATCATATTTATTTTATTTTAAACTATTGATTTTATCATTTATATTTTCTTTATTATTATAAATTATATTATTTATTAATAAAATTAACAAATAACAATATTACTATTTACTAAAACCCATTTCCTACCAAGGGAACACAGATTCTTAGAAGAATAGGAATTCTATGTATGGGGAAAGAAAAGTGCACAGTGAGTAGAGGAGTCCTTCAACTAAGCTCTCAATCATAGGTAAATGTCTCAGAAGGACTCAGGAGATCTACTTAGCTGGCAGCAGGGGTTGAAGCACTGAGGAGAATTAAATGCAATGGATATAAAATATTCATAATAACATAAAAACAATTATCTAAACAGAAATCCATATCAAAACCATATGCCCTGTAATACCTTATAGTGAGATTAGAAAGGACTCAGCTCACAGTAAAATCTAGGCAGTAGAGCACATGTCCTGGTTTTCCTGTAGGTTCAGAACACAGGATGGGTAGACAACCAGCTGATGGGAAGCTTCTCACAGGAATATTTCAAGTAGTAAGAATCAGTAAAAAAGATGAGGTGTGACAGCTGAGATGAACCCGATTGCTGTGTATCTCAGGTTTGGTGTGTGCATGTGTTGGGAGTGGGCCCAGTCTCCTTTGCAGCCATTCAAGTCTGCAGCTGGAATCTTAAATACCTGTGATGAAGAGGCACTCCGTGCTGTACCCAAGTTTAGTGTGCAGGAGCAGTGAGGTGGTGACCCTGCTACGGGCTGCAGTCTGAAAGCCTGTGATCTGGGTAGAGATCATCAATTAGTGTCTGGTTTCTCTGCCCCTCCCCCACAAGACATAATCTCAGCTTGGAGCCTAGCCTGGCTTCAAACTTGTGATTCTCCTGTCTTAGCCTCCCAAGTTGGTGAACTTGTGTGTGTGTGTAAGTGTACTACCATTTCTGGCTTGATGAACGTGTACATGCATGCATGCATGCATGTTCAGATACATTTGGTCTGGAGCTCAAGAGGGACCCACTGCGGCAGATTGTCCTTTTAGGTAAGAGATTTATTAGGGAAGTTTTTAATGTCATGGAAAGGCAGCATGGCAGAGGCTCTTGGGAGAGTTCAAGCATCCACGAGGGGAGAGTTCAAGCGTCCACGAGGGGAGAGTTCAAGCATCCATGAGGAGGGTGTGGTCCCTTCTTTCAGGCTTCAGAGCAAGAGAGAGGTTCCATGCCATGTGCTTGAGGAGTACTTTATAGCATGTGCTTGCCGTCAGGCTGTGTCTTATTCCTCAGAGGGGTATGGGGGGGGGCGGAGAGGGCAGAGAGGAGGAGAGAGAAGGAAGAGTGAAGAGAGGGGGGCAGCGACAGAGGACACAACCTCCAAAGGCACACCCCTAGAGGTATATTTTCTCCAGCTAGATCCCATCTTTTAAAGTTTTTCCCCTTCCTCAACATAGCACCACCACCAGCTGGGGGATCAAGAGTCCAAAAATATGACCAGTGGGAAATCTTTCCTATTAAACTTGAACGACCATCCCCATACTAGGAAATGGCACAGTCCACGGTGCGAGTCTGCATTACATAAAACCCCTCAGAGGATCTTGGCTAGACTCGGGTTTTTATCAGAATTAAGTAGTGCTTGCTGCTCTGCCACCCCCTCTCTTCGAAACAGTGACAGATTCACTCGTGAACCAGAGTTTAGTTAAGCCCTTGTTTACCTTCCTCCCAGCTGGGCATGGGGTTCATGCTCCTCTGTGTTTGTCAGGCCTTGCAAAAATTCTGCTAATTTTGATTGACCCGACTCCTCTATACCTGATTATCTATGGTGTCTGATCAAGTTCTTCATGGCCCCAGCACCTCTTAGGTCTTGATCACTTGGCTCAACTCCTGGATTGTGGCTCACCTGTGATGTCTCTTCTTGTTATTCTCCATCGGTAGCTCCTCCTTCCGTCCCACTTCTGGGCCATCCATTTCTGCTTGACTCTTTTTGGAGGCCTCCTTTCGTCTATTGCAATAATTTTTCTTTTCTGAGAAGAATCTGTAACCACCTTGCTGTTCAGCTCTGGTTTTTCTGTGACACTAACAGGAATGTGGAGGCTTTCTTTTTCTTCTCTGCCCATCCTGTCTTTGGAGTTGTCCTGGGGTGCTAATTCTTGCCTGTATGGATGGATCCGAAGATCCCATCAAACATGGACCAACCCCCAAACTGTCTTTTTCATAGTCTGCCATCTCACTTCCCTCCTAAGTTACCATAACTAAACTAGGATATGTGAAATTCTCTTTTGCCTTTAAACTTTTATTCCTTACTGCTATTTAAAACATAGGGGACTGCCATTGTAACTTTTTACCTGGGAATCTCAATGCCTTTTGTATGTTAGCATTTGATTTCCATTTACAAAGGTTCAAATTTTTTGTTTTGTTTTATGAACTTTCTGAAATGGTCTTGATGGTGATATCGTACACCAGTAAGTAAATACTGACTTAGGGCATGATTTTCTTTTGTCTAACTTCATCATTCAGGGAAGAGCACAGCCGCAGACGTCACTCTGTGGGGCTGTGTGGTGTTAATGTAAGGGTTGATTAGAGACTTCTCAACCCTCCGTCTCCACTCATTTTATCAGCTCTCAGAATTTTCACTAGCTCTGCAAAGGCATCCCGGGGGAATCCCCCCCATGTTTTAACGGCTCGGGGACAGACAGGATAATGCTACATATCTCTGGGTTTCTTTACATCCGGGCATTTACTCTGTATGCCTCAGGGTCCAGGTAAAATGTTGGCTTGGGTGGCTGATTTGAAACCTGAGCCTTCCACACATCTGCTGTGGACACTGACTGCGGCAGAGAAAGTGACTTCTCTTCAAGTTTTATTTGGTCATAAAAATTCATGCTGTGTACCGCCTCTTTCAGAATCCGTTCCATTAAATGTGGCTAGGTTCAGAGTACACTCTGGAGGAAGCCAGGAAGGACATTAAAATGCTTAGTCTATGACACACTTCCTTATTTTTGTCATTTTGACATTTATGTGTTGTTTCATTAGGGATTTTTAAGAGAAGACCCCCTTTTCGGCAAGAAGTTTTCCCCAGATCGCCATAAGAACCCACAGTTTATAATCAAACAGCTGTCTGGGTTGCATGTCAGCTGAGCCGGACCACCTGCTGGCGGTTAACCTCTGGAAGGTTATTATGAGACAATTGTTGTTGTTTGTTTAAAAAGTTTCAGAGCTTAAGGAAAATATTAGTAATGAGTGACTTAACCTGTTCTGTTTACTGTTCCCCTCAGCTTGCAGATGGCGTTCCGGCGGCCAGAGGGAGGATTCCACTAAAGCCAACACTATTTTGCACTTGTTTTGGAGACAAACCATAAAAATAGGCTTGGCAGCAAGGAGTCTGCCCGGGGAGGAGGAGCGGGCAGCATTGCAAAAGCCCTTTAAAAGGAAATAACCGTTTGTGGTGACTGGATGCAAATGTACCATCTCCACACATCCCTTGGATTCCACACGTGGTCCACATTAAGCTGAGGTCTGGCAGAGCCGCCCACCTTCGGAGCACGTGTCTTTCAGCCGTGGCATTCTGGAGTTTGCCATCTGTTTTCTTCACTTCCCTGCTCATCCCTCTCACCAATGGGGGAGATGGCTGAGAGTTCTCTCAGACAGTCACTGGGGGATCATTTTCTAAGTCCTATAAAACCCAGTCTCTGCACATCTTTTTGTATGAACCGATTACAAGGTGACCTGCCTCTCTCCTTGGGTCTATGGGGTCTGAATGCCCTTTGCAGGGGCGGAAATGACTTTTTGTGGTGCAATTAGGGACAGCCAAGGATAGCAGCTAGCAGGATGAGATATTCTGTGAGGGTCAGAAAACCCCATGTCACCCCTATTCTCAGTGTCTTGAAAAGTGACCAGCTTGTGGTGGTCACTCTCTTAAATATAAGCAAAGGAATACCAGCACCACCATCTACTTCTGCTCCTCCTCCTGCTCCTCCTCCTCCTGCTCCTCCTCCTGCTCCTCCTTCTCCTGCTCCTCCTCCTCCTGGTCCTCTTCTTTCTGCTGCTGCTTCTCCACCCCCCCCCCCCCTTATTGTCTGCTTACTTCCCTGTGTATCACTCAAGTTACACAGTGGTTAGGAAATGTGGTTGACTCTCAGCATTCACATCACAAAAGTGTCAAAATCTTTCCTGGCTGTGAATTACAGAACATTTAGGGTTGAATATCTGGGTAAAAGCCTGCAGCAGCTGACCTACAGAGCCAAAGAAAACGAAAGAGGGAAATCTGACTTGAGTCTGAAGCAACCATATGGCTCTAACTGTGCCACTGGGCAAGTTAATTCACCTCTCTGATTCTCCACTTCTTCTGGTATACTGTAAAATAAGGTCAGGTTCCCTACAGGGGTTTTTGTTGCCCTGTGAAAGTAAAGCCTGGTGCAGAAGAGAGGCCATGTTTACTACTGTTATTAATGGACTATTGTTACTCCTCTATGAATATAATTATAGCAATGCTATGGTCATTATATCACTTCTTTCTCACACTCACTGAGAAAATTCCCACCATCCACAGCATTTTGTGACAGAAACTGCACAGATTTGGCCAGTTCTGGCCCCTCCCCCCAGTAACTGAATAACTGAGAGCCAGTCATTTGACTTCTAACCTTGGCTGTTCCCATGTGTAAAGTCAGAAATGATTTTGTTGATGATACCTGATAGAGAAACTTTGGGCAAAATGAGCTTTTTATATCTGATTCCTTTGTAGAATTTTTGCTGGTTTTATCAATAAACAGTGCAAAGCTACTTGGTCCACTGTTAAATATTTAAGAGCTCATTGTTTGATTCTGCTCATTTCACCTAAACAAGTATTATGCAATTGCTCTGCCCAACCTTGAGCTAAACGCAGCTATACCTATGTTCAGGGGAGCTTTGAGTGTGGTCATGGAGACCTTCGCAAAACTGCACTCAGCTAACTCTCTGACGTTGAAGTTTCTGTATGCTAACTTTGTTCCATGTTCCATATTGATATCTCAAGACAAAGGTGGTAGAGACAGGTCAGAGCGTGTAGGCCCGTGTACTTGCATCTGTAAAGGACTCTCATGCATGGGTTGTGCTGGAGCCATCCTAGGAGAACTTGAGGTCAGATCAGGGCTTTCACTATTTCATATCTCAGCTCCTGCAAATGACAATGAACTTTGATCTTCTCCTATGAGTATCCTAAGAGCCTTTTCCTCCACTGTGATGTGAGGTAGATTGCTGGGCAGGAGTTCCCACGTAGCTTCTAAGGAGTGGACGGAGGGTGCCTTGAGGCCGTGTTTTGTCCGTGATACTTCCATTCTAGCTGTTAAATCAATGCTTATCTAAAAAGCAAGTATTGAAATACAACCTAGACATATGTTGAAGTCAAAGCCTGCGCTTGCACTGCAGTTTTATGACATGCATAGTTATGGCCATACTCGCCACTTATCCCAAGTGTCTTTTTTTGTTTGTTTGTTTGTTTTTCAAGACAGGGTTTCTTTGTGTAGCCCTGGCTGTCCTGGAACTCACTCTGTAGACCAGGCTGGCCTCGAACTTAGAAATCCACCTGCCTCTGCCTCCCGAGTGCTGGGATTAAAGGCGTGTGCCACCACGTCCGGCTCCCATGTGTCATTTATTCCATGTACTCAGTGCTTACAGGAGATTTTTGTAGACGTAGGGCATACCATTTGTTTACAAGTTATTCTTCTGCTTGCTAGTAGCATTCGTCTTCACACCTATGAGTAAAAATAAGTAGAATGTTATAAACATAAAGTGCTGTCCTTATTTTCTCAGTACCATCCGCTGTAAGGTAATAATATGGAGAGATGCAGGGATGACATGAGTATTTGGTTATGCCCGCTGGTTGTTTTCACATGTTAGTAATCCTGGAGATCTTAATGGGTGCTTTAGCACTTTCGTATTTTATAAAATTGTTTCTTTTTCTTCTAGTTCCAAGGCATGTGTGGAGTATAGCTCCTGATGACATTTCAAGACTCCTCCGAGTGTCTAACGTGTAAGTGGTACCCAGTTCTAGGCAGAGATTCCATGGGCTGGAAGTCTAGCGAGCTTCTAGGAAGACTGCAAACCAACAGGTCTAAGACCCTCTGGGGTCAACTTTTTGTCCATCAAAGGAGACCCTTTTTCAAAGTTCTGTTCTTACTGGTCTGAGAGAGTGAGTTTTACATCTGTGGAGAACGTCCCAAGTTCAATAACAGCTGCACATCTTGGGAAGGAGGGACAGTCTGTTGGGTGTGGGGTCTCTGTTGGATCTGAGTGGAGTCTGCTGCACGAACGCATCATAGAGGAAAACTATTCGGCAGAGAGGCAATGAAGATGTCTTAGAAGCTCTTACTGAGAGCTAGCTTACTCTAGTTCCTGGACATGCTGAGTGCTAGAGAGTAATTTATATCACCAGCTAGGACAGTAATATTGGGAGCTTACAGAGATGACAGAGTGATTTTGTTAGCTAGACTACTTTTCTATATTGAAAATATAAAGTATTCTGCATCAAATCATATAATCCATGTTTCCCGTTCTCTCTTTAATTTGATTATGAGCTATTGCCATGCTTTGCCATAAAATATGAAAGTTTTACATTCTGATAGTTTTTCAAATGCTGATTTTACTTTCTGTGCAAATACTTCAAATCTTGCCAGCATAATTATTTAGCAGCCTTTTCAGGTTAATTATTGTCATTAACAATATGAGTCCTATGAGGGAATATCAATTAAAATATGCACAGCTGAACTTTCAAATGAGTAAATAATTTAGTTTTAGAAAATGACTGGAAACAGCAGGGTAACAGTCAAAAGGGGAACAATTATTTTAATGCTTATTTGACAAATGAGTCATTTTTACAGCAAATTAGATTCTTATCATAGCACCCCTACTGGTTACCACAGGAAAGCTGTTAACAGGAGTTTTTAAAATAAAAGCTGTTAAGTTATGCATGCAAAGTTAAGGAAATCATTTGTATGAGGGAAAGGTGATTAGGATATGCATTGTTAGCTGATGGAATACTGCCACTGGGATCTAATTAGGGCCATAAATCACACAAAATGATGTGTGTATATAGGGATGGAAGGATTAGACTGACGTGTGCTCCTGACAGCACAAGGACCAATTCCTCCAACTTTCCTGTCTGCATTTATCTTTGTACTGGCCAGACCCTAAAGTTCTACTCAATGGCAGGGTGGGATAGAAGCCCAAGTTACAAATCTCTGCTGGAGAGATTTCTAAAATGGGCTCCTAGCCTACCTATTAGGGAACTACTCCAGAAACATAGATGGTAGCCTTTCAGCTTTGACATGAATTTCAGCTCATACTTGGTCAATTTGATTTGGTTTATTTAAAAAAAAAATTGTCTCAATAATTTTGGAAGGAAAGAAGAAAAAGAGGCTCAGAGGAATTTGTAGAAGCCGTGTACTATTTCTAAGATATAAACAATACCATGGTTCCTAAATTTTGAGTTCAGAGTTTCAAAAGGCAGGTAAATCTGTGCACTGGTTACCAGCTCTTGCTCACGTGCCTGAAATCCTGACCTGAATTCTTACCAGATCAGTTCAGCTTTCTCCAGGACACACATCAAAACCACATCCTTGAACTTGTGTGCAAAGTTACATCAAATGAGTTGTATGGAAGTAGCTCACTGACCCCAAAACTCAGACTCTGGGACACGAGGGCACACTGCTGCCACAATGGTATCCGCAGGACATGTGGACTTGCCTGATGGACACGCTGGACCCTTCCAGGTGGGGTGAGTGGGAAGCTGGTGGGAGAGCGGCTGCTTGTGCTTTCACAGGTTCTGCAGGTGATGCTGATGCACGGCCAGGCTTGAGAAAGCCTCACTTAGGCTAATCCCTGGGAAACTGATGGTAAGGCTTGTGAGAGACTCCACAGTGATTCTAAGGCATCTTTAGGACTTAAGGGTCTTTAGAAGGCAGCAGCCCCGCCCTCCATGCCAACTCCCATCTTTGTTACCTGTGGGTGTGAGTGTGTGCTTTGGGCTTAGAAAATCAGAGTTTGATGTTTCATCGTAAATGAGTTTGGAGTTAAGTACAAGGAAAGAGACACCAAGAACCATTAGTTTATAAATATGCTATACATTAAAGTCTTGATTTAGTTAAGATTTAAGCAGCAAAAATATTAAAAGACACTAATTAGTTTTTCTAATTCTAATTATAAATTATATAAAAATAGAAATCATAATTATCTAACCCATTTACACTCCGAACCCCG
Organism: Mus pahari; assembly: GCF_900095145.1. Classification (NCBI taxonomy): domain Eukaryota; kingdom Metazoa; phylum Chordata; class Mammalia; order Rodentia; family Muridae; genus Mus; species Mus pahari. Next base: position 11,092,836 of record NC_034602.1, read on the forward strand.
CCTGGGAAACAGCTGCGTTTATCATTACGAGAGTTCCATTAGCAATAGAGACTTCATGTCAGCTTTTCTAGAATTTTCGGCTTTGGAGGTAAGTAGCTCATCTTTCCCCTCAGCAGCATTCTGCTGTCACTCCTTGATGAGCAACATCATGGGTACTCCTTGATCATCATCGAGGAGCCCAATTCAGCTCAAATTGTGCCCTTTTATCCTACACCTTTGCCTTCTGCTGATCACTAAACACAAGTGCTTTCCACAAGCCGTTCAGTGTTGACAGAATGAACTTCCCCAACTAAACCAGTTCTCCAGAAGGTCCCAGATCATCTGGATGGGGTTAGAAGGTGGAGGTGAGGGTGTGGGGGTCAGATAAGGGTATACAAAGGTTTTTTTTTTTTTTTTTTTTTTTTGCAGCTTCTAACAAAGAGTAAGCTAGGGTCTGGGGTGTAAGGCTTAGCCAAATCAAGTAGACTCTGGACCACATTTTGGAAATAACGTGTCCAGGCTTCTCCATTTGGAAGGAGTCTAGGATGCCTAACTGTCTGATTGCATCTAGGGAAGATGGGAAAGGTTATCTTGATTTGGAGTATCCTGTAGCACCACTTTCTTTACAGGGCTTTCTCATGGCTAAACATACTTTTGTCTAACATCTTCAAAAAGAAAATAATCCCACAGAAGAATTCACATATTTTTAGTTTTGTGAGCACAAAAGTAGGTCATCAAAGACTTTCATTTCATAGGTAGGAACCTCTACCCTAACGAGGTGAATGGACAGGAGAGAGGTCATGAGGTCAATGTATGATAGAGCCAGGCAGAGAGTGAGGCTGTGACTCTTGGAAGGCCAAGATGTCATCATCTCAATGAGCCAGTATTCTCCAGAGAAGCCAAGCTAATGGACGATGGAGAGGTATCTGCTAGAACAGAGGTATTCTAGAAATTGGCTCATGTGATTATAGAGGCTGACAGGTTCCAGGCTCTGTTGTCTGGATGCTGGAAAGCCAGGAACACTGTTGGAGAAGCTTACCGTGAGTTTGGAGGCCTGGGAATTAGGAGAGCTCGTGTTTGAGGGTGAGAGAAGACAAGGTGCCTTATACTCATCCTCCCTCCCTCCAACTTGTTTACTTCCCCCATGGCTCCTGGGTTTCATCTTTCCCACCTTCTCGCCTTCTCACAGCTTCCCTAGCTTTCCTTGCCCCTTTCCCATCTCTGTCTTTGCCTTTCTTCTTTCATGGTGTCTCTGGCTTTTCCAAGGTTGGTTTTTTTTTTCCCCCTGAGGCACTCCCACTAAACAGCTTTGCCCCTGAGTACCCCGTTTTTATCTGTGTGAGTCTGGTCCCATGAGAGGTTCACAGAGCCAGTTATGAAGGAGTTCAGTTACCCTGAGTATCTAAAGAGTGGTTCAGTGGAGTAGATGCTGGCTTTGGTGGAAGCAAGTGATTCCACCGAGTGACCTCATCTGGGGTACACGGTCTGTGTGGCTGAGCTAAAGTAGCAGTTTTTCTTTTTAGAAATGTAGGATGTCTGGTTCTCTTCAATTCCTGGGAGTTAGGCTCACTCAACTTCTTTAAAAAATAGTTTCCACTCATTGTGGTGGTTACACACCTTTCATCCCAGTGATTTAGAGACACAGACAGGCCAATCTCATTGCGTTTAAAGCCATCCTGGTCTACAAACTGAGTTCCAGGCCAACCAGGGTTATATAGTTTTGTTTTTTTTCAAATCTGAATGCACCGCACACCTATATTCCCAAACATTTCTTGAATGAGAACACTTGGAGTCAGTGTGAAGTCCCTCAGATCAAATGCCATTTCCCTGATTCAGTTGTCAATGGCTTCATACAATGACAGACTATGAGGAATATGCTGTTTGGTATGCTGTATCATTCTAATCTTTAGGACTGACCCCAGTGACTTGTGATTGTTTTCTGACCTTGTGACCTGGTAATGATATCTACACAAAGTAACCTTAACCTTCAAAGCAGTTTCAATATTTAAAGATGTTCAGAGTAGAGTTTGAAAGAGATAAAGACCTTCTGCTAATGTTGGCTCTACATGCTGACAGTGTCCTGGATGTGCCCTTGGATTTTTCAAAGTATGACTTTTTAAAATGAGGAGGGTGCCTTTAATTTTGCTCTCCAGAGAACATGGGAGACCATCCCTCTTCCTGATGTATATCACCACTTACTGGTTTTGACAGCCAGGAGCAACAGTTTCACCTTTTACATAAGGAAATTGATGAGCTATTTCCAAATTTGTAGCAAGCAGCCATGGCCAGAGTATGTAAACTAGGAATGGAGTCCATGTTTTGCACTTTGCACACGCCAATCATCTAAACTATTTACATGACTTGACTGGATGCTCATCAAACTCAAGGTGATGTAGTAAGCCATGTGAACACTGGAAACCAATATGGATGTCACTGAGATTTGTCAAAGATGTTTGGCATGAAGTAAAAGAAATGGAAATTCACCCGCTGAGTTGTTTTCAAAAGACAGCTGCCTCCATGTCTTCTGCGTAAGTCATTAGGAGGGAAGGTAGCTTGGCATCTGCACTTTGAACTTCTCTGAGCAATTCTAACACATCTCTACCTAAGGCCCAGAGGTTAATGAGTAAGTGTACAGTCAATGAGAAGATAAGTACAACCTGAGGCATAGGCCCAAGTGCTTAGTGCCAAATCAAGGGAACCCTTCAATAAAAGCCCTAACTACCTCTTATGCCACAAATGCCCCTCCAAGCAGGACAGTATTGGTGTTGTTAGGTGTAAGAGGCCACACTTTCAAGGAAGCCACTGTTAAAAATTTCTTTTAAGAGAGATACACGACTCAGTGAATAAAATTGTAGTCAGCTTTACAAACATAGATTTTTCTGGAGCTTGGACAATAGAACATGGAATCTCCTCCTGTCGTTTAAGACTGGGGTCAGCTCCATGCAGCAGAAAGGTGGATTTAGGTAGCTTAAGCAATGACATCTAGTTACCATACATAATAAGATCAGAAGTGGGTGACTGCTAAGGTTGATTCAGAGGCTCTGCAACGTCAAGGTTGACATTGCTGAATTTGACCCAAGGCAGACCAGCATGGTATTCTAGACACTGATTGGTATTCAAAGAGGGGGGGGGTCAAGGGAAAGGACTTGTGCTAGGTCCCTGCATCCTATTTTATCAGGATAAGGTCAGTCTTCCACCCGACACGTTCCTGAGCCTACTCCAACCCTGGGCATCGAGTCACTTCTAACTTTGACGTAGGTAGAGGATCCTGCCTCCTTCAATCTTCATGGAGGGAAGTGGCAAGGGAGGAAGAAAGGGTTAGAGATGACGTTTGAGTTTCCAGACATTAGTGTTTGTCTTGCAGTTTTTTAACTTTGTTTCACACCACAATCAGTCAAAAAAAGGTCTGAGAAACCAGAAGCATGCATCCTATCTCAGAAAAATTACACTTCAATCATGGTGGTAATATTCTCCTATTGACATTTCAATGCAGCAGGCAATGAGTGTCCAGCAGAGGTCAAAATCTACTGAGCTAGTCCACCCCAAAGGTATTTTTAGCAAGTTCCTCAGAGATAATGATGTAGGCAACCCATATCCTCCTTTGAAAAATACTGTTTCAACCTTGTTGTTGAAGAATTCATTACATTATTAAGTTATATTTGATTTTAATCACATCTAGTGAATGCCTCCTTATCTGTGGGTACAGGGGAAGAGGGAAGATGGTTGTGTGCTTTTTTAGTTACTTCTACCTTTTGATTAGATAGTGCTTTCCAGTAGGGAAAAAACCTCATATAATATTTCATTTAAACTCCATAGCAAGGTTATGTAGTATAATTTCTACTTAGCATCAAAGAATCTTGATGTTCAAGGTGAAGTGGGCTCTTCCTAGTCATTTCATTTGCGTCAATGTATGGCACAGATGTCACTGGGGAAGGGAATTTGCACCCCACCTGTCCTCTGTCCTCCAAGAGATGAAACTCACGCATATATTATACTTAAGTCATTGTGCAAACCGGAACATGTTTTGCAACTGTACCTAAAACGTGTGAGGTAGGAATGTGGAAGACAGCAAGCAGTAGCTGTGTGGCTGCTCTCTAAGCAGTGTTTTAATGCCACATTGTTATCATTTACCTACTGGAGCTACACAACATACTTGTTGGACTGTTAAACTTCACTTCACAAGGAAACAGAAGTCTCAATTACTTGTCCACAGTTACAATGCCAACAAGAAGATGGACTAAAAATTGAACCCATGCCCCTGGTTCCAACTATGTACATTTGGCTCAGAGAAGCCCATATAGTGGGACAAGCTTTTTAGTTGATAAAAGGGTATATCCAAGAGAGGTAGTGGGTGCTAAGATTCAGGCAGGCTCTGTTCACAGAGCTTCCACCAAATACTGGTATGCACGCTCTCAAAGAAACTTAGTTTTTGTAATTGTCGTGTAGGTGCAAGGTGACTACATGTGATTTAGCCTTAGCTGCTACCTATACCATCTGTACCATCTATACCATCTATCTTAAAAAATGACTCCATTTCATCCATTCATCTGCCATCTAACTATTCTCTCTTCATGATACAGAGCAATGGTTCGCAGCCTTCCTGATTCTGCCGCCCTTTAACACAGTTCCTCATGTTGTGGTGACCCTACCCCCAACCGTAAAATTGTTTCATTGTTACTTCAAAACTGTAATTTCAAAACAGTTTTCAAAACAGTAGGAAATACTGTTATGAATAGTAATGTAAATATTTTTGGAGATATTGTGTTGCCAAAGGGGTTGCAATGCACAGGTTGAGAAGCACTGATATGGAGGCTTTCAAGGCTTGTGCTTCCTTCCAGAAATCCAGAGGCATTGAGTAATGTAGGTCCTGAGACATTGGTTAATGTAGGCTCTAGGCCTTTCCTGTCTATATATGTATATTGTGCTTCTTAGGATTCATTAGCTAATCATATGACTGTAGGATTTTTTTCTTACTTTTCTTTTTCATAAAAGTGATATATAGACTTGGTTAAGAAGTTAATTCATTCAGAATTTTAATGAAAACCACAGTCTTCTGCCTGTAGCCTCATCCTCTACCACTGCCATGGTGGTTATTTGACTCTAGCTCGAAAATTGCCGTTTCACAAAACACTCTGTAACCCAAGACGCCTCGGCCACTGTCCATGGGAGCCCTACTTGGAAGGCCAATCAGAAAGGACCACTGCAGTATCCCTGATAGGGCTGCTGCTCAGAAACATTGAGAGTATGAGATGCACTGAAACTTTGCCACCTGTTCAGTTTGTCCTCTCTTTCTTTCTCTAATATTAGTATAACATCTGCACCTAGGGTAGTGCTGGGCACACAATAGGAAATTTCCCAATCTGTGTTAATGAGTTATGAAGTAAATCAACACAAGGTTAATGCGTACATGTTGTCCAAGGTTCAGGATGCTCTCCAATAGCTAGATTATATCAGGTACAGTTCTTGTTGCTGTAACACAATGCCTGACAAGAGCAACTCAAGGAAGTGAGATTTGTTTTGAATCACAGTCTGAGGACACAGTTCTTTGTGTTAGTGAAGCCATGGCATTAGGACCTCAAGGGACCTGGTTGTATTGCACAAACAGAAGGCAGAGAGCAATGGATGCTTGGGCTCAGCCCACTTTCCTTATTTTGTTCAGTTGAAGACCTCAGCCAACAGAATGACAGCATACATTTTAGGTAGGTGGGTCTTCTCACTTCTAATTAACCCAATCTAGATGTTCTCTCGCAGATATGCTCAAATGTTTGTCTCCTAGGTAATTCTAGATCATGTCACATTGGCAATCAACATTAATTGCCATACATCTACCTCCTACGTATCACTCTTAAATGATTACCATCCATCCTTTGTTTCTATAGGTTCATGGACTCTCATAATTTAAAAATGCATTCAGTTGAACTTAAAACTTTCCCATAGTCTTTAAGAGCTTCAGCACTGTGGAAAAGTTTAACTTCAGAGTGTCTTCTGAAAATCAGGCAAATGCTTGAATTATGAGCCAATGTTTAATTGGAAAAGAAGTTTCCTACTTCCAACATAGAGTGGAGCCAAGTAAACATGTCCCTTCAACATGGAAGAGGTGAGGGCGCAGCAAGAGAAGACTGGACAGAAGAATGGGAAGCTGAAACCCAGTAGATGAAACTCCATGTTAGCATCTGGAGTTTGTGATGGAAATTATGTGGGTTCCAAAGAGCTTAGGTGGCCCCACCCCTCTGGCTCTGCTGTCTGCAACATATGTAGTTTCCTTTCGGTTGACTCCATTCCAGGCATGCAGCTTTCTTTGGCAGATGACCCCAGTCCTGGCATCTCCACTATCCTGGGGAACTTCATTGTACCTTAAGTTGCACCTTCCCAGCTTTGTGTAGTGTCCCTTTAGGGCCTCCTTGCAGGGAATCTCACCCTACCAGACAATGACAGGCATTTGCCTTTGGGAACCTTGGCTTAAGACTCCATGAGCACCTTTCTCTTGCATCTTTCTTGTCTGTCAAACCAGTACATATGAATACGGCAGCCAAGTCTTACTGCTAGGTTGAACTAGAGCCTGGCCACAATAGAACACAATTGCATCTACCACTGTGAATGTGAGCCTTTCATGATGACCCCAGGAAAGCATGAAACACATGTAGGGGGTATTCTTAGTTTGCTATCAATCAATCAATCAATCAACCAATCAACCAATCAGTCTCTTCCTCCACTGCTTTTCAAATAAATGTGTATTTTCATAAGATGGAGGCTTTGGTGGGTAGGGTCTTTTAGGATAACATCCCTGTTGTACCACTGCACAGTGGGATGAACAGTAATCATGCCACAGCTGAAAGAGATCTAGTCTTGAAATTTCCTCCAACTGAGCCTACACATTGGCATTTCCCTTGGCATCCTGGTCTTCCAAGTTCCCACCAGAATAGTCCATTAAACCATGCTCACATCATTTAGGGGATTTTCTAGTCCCTCATTTTGAATTCTTCCAATTTTGTGTTATAAACAAGTTCCAAGGGCCTACGAAGCACATGGTCAGGTTTGTCACTTCAATGGGCCTATTCTCAGTGCTAATATCCTTCTGTAGTTACTTCTTTTGTTGCTGTGACAACTTAAGGACTATTTTCTTGGATCATAGTTTGAGGGTGCAGTCCATCACGGCAGGGGAAGGCGTGGCCGTAGGAGCTTGAGGCCATTGGTCACAATTGATGTAGTCTAGAAGCAGAGCATAATGTATGCCAGTGCTTCGCTTTCTCCTTTCTATCTATCCTGGTACCACACAGTTAGGATAAGTTTCCCCACTTCATTTAATCCAGTCTGGAAGCTTCTTCACAGATATGCCCAGAAATTTGTCTCCTAGGTGATTTTTAGATACTGTCAAATTGATTATCAATATTAAGCATACAGTAATGAAAGTCAGTCTTACAAGGAGGCTTGTATTTATAAATATAGTGTAGTATTAACTCAATATTCTCTGTGTATATATGAATATTTAATATATATATGTGAAATAAGAGAGTCATGTTTCATAAGTGATATAAAATCACTTGCCAAGATGGGAAGGAAATAGTCAAGGTAACTGAACTGTCTATTTACTGAAAAATGAATATAATCTGATAGAATTTATGTTTGGGCATAAGCTTTCAGGAAGCTTAAAAATATGATCATACCTAACATTGAGGTTCAGCCTGGAAAAGAGGGGGACAAGAGAGGCTGGTAGGAGCAGCTAGCACCATAATTTTTTTTTACAAAAGACTAAGTCACTAGGAGATTTATTAGAAGACCCTCTAGGAAGTTGGGCTCTTGAGGACCACACACCCTTGGTGCAATGGACAGTAAAAGTGAAAACCAACAACTTTTTTGTCTACACACAGGACTTAAAGGAAATTCTCAAATCTTGGCAATGAAGTAAATAAGGAAAAAAAAAATCTTCCTTAAAGATTGGTAACCATTAACCATCTGCTCTGATATCACCCTGGTGACCTGAAAATGCTCAAGCTGATGAAACACTAAGTCTTTTCTAGTATTGATGATGCCTTCACTGCTGGACAGAACAGGCACAGATCCTTATTGGTGGATTCTGCTTTCATACTAGGCCGCAAACATTGTTCACTGGAAAATCTTAGAGAATAATTTTGATGATAATCATATTTATTTGAAAAAAACAAGATACCACAGCAAGAATCAGCAGGACACCAAATAACAAGCTAAGGCCTTAAATGCCCTCCCTACCTGGAAAAACCTGCTGCAGAATACAAAAAAAAATGTTTTATAAGACAATAGTAAGTAAGTAAATAAGAAGTTGCAAAGTGAATTACTAGACATAAAATTTCAAATATTGTAACACCCAATTTTTACATTTACTATCAGGACAGTAATGTGTTCTATACTCTTTCTGTTAGAAGGTGTTAATTTTCTTTCAAGCAGACTGTTAAAAAATATTTGTTGAAGCAGTTCCATTTCTCTTTGTCTGATATTTCTATTTGGATATAAATTTATGTGTGGACATGGTGGTCTTCTAACAGTGAGGGCCTATTGAATAACCTTGACAGCTTTCGCTGGAGGTGGCTGGGTATCTCCTATGAGAATATAACCGCCATTCCCTCTCTGCGGGGTTGATCTCTAAAGATCAAGATGTTGCCCACAGACAGGCCACCTGGGCTCTACCACTTACAAGCTCTGTGGTCTCCAGTCAGTTCTTCAGTCTCTACGGTCCTCAGCCGTAGAACTGCATGTCTAACAATGCTATGGTGGGGGCTGGTGAGATCATGTGTAGTGTTTTACTTGTGACCAGCACAGGACAGTGCTATTGTGATTATAGTGTACAGCAGGCTGACCAAAACCAATGTCCTACTAGGTATTATCATTGTTAAGTAGACACATTTAAATGTACTTATTAAGGGTATCTTCCACTTATTTTAAGATGGAAGATGCTGGACATTTCAACTAGTCAGTCCCCTAATTTGAGAGGCAGAGATTTCTAGAGTGTCTGAGTTTATATCCAAAACAATCTTCTGGATTTCTAGACTCATTGAATTTACAAGGCTGTAAAACAGGGGGAACACACACACACACAAACACACACACACACACACACACACACACACTCCCCTTAAACATTTGGAGTGAATTAAATCTTTATTCATCTGAACCAAGAACATGTTTGTGTCTGAAATATATATTTTTTTCTCATGGAATCAACTGTTCATAGGACTGGTTAGAAGTGCTTGGAATAGATAGGAAATTTGCAAGATTGTTATAATTTAGATCTGATCTTGAAGAGGATGTTGAGATTATGTTTCCCTTTCTCCTTTCCTCCCCTCCCCTCCCCCTCCTCCCTTTCCCTTCCCTCTCCTTCTTTTCTCCCTTCTCCCTTCCCATTCTTTCCCACCATCTCTTCCTCCTTCATACTACCATTAGGCAAACAGCTCTGTTGACATGACGCATTTCGTCACCACAGGTCAAAAGCAGGACCAAGTGAACATTAACTGAAACCTCGGAAGCCATGAGCTAAAATGCCCTTCCTTTCTCAACTAACTCTTATAAGTATTGCATCCTTGCTGCAGGAAGCCACCAGCTGAGTGGGAGCTGCATTCTGAGAGTATTGCCTCTGAGGACATTGTGTGTCAACCTAGAAGTAGAGTGCAGGTCAAGCTGGTCACTGAATGTGACAGGAAGAAAAGGCCTGGTGCAGGACAAGGAGATGAGCACACAGAGGGGACAGGATATAGTCGGAGTCGCAAACCCAGGAGCCACTTATTCATATTACTTTATAAGTCACATATCATATGCTTTCTTCTTGGACTGGAGGGGGCATATGCAAAACTCCCCATCAAAAAATAATAATGTGAGTTAAATACTTCACGGAATGGGATATCTACTCTGTGTAAAGGACAGAGGTGCCTCCATGAGTTGCAAAAACTTAGATCTGGGTGGTACAGCCAGTTAACTCTTCTGTGGACTTAGTTCAAGTTCTAGGTGTTCTACTGGCCACAGAGATTGGGATTGTAAAAGCTAAGGCAGAGGGAACTCTTCTGGAAAAGAAGTCAGTGGAGCCTGTAGAGAGCTAGAAAAGAAGATGAGGTTCTCTCTGCCATCTATGAAGAAGGAGGAGGGAGGCAGAGGGGGAGGAGGAGGGGGAGGAGAAGCACCAAAATCTTTCCTGCAGCCTAACCTAGGTACCTGAAATATTTGGGAGACACAGAAAGAGGCTGTATGTGTGGTAGTGCCACCCAGAAGCTTGTGTGATGTTTCGGGAACTTGGAAGCCTTAGCAAACTGATGGCAGGCTTAACAACATTGATAAGGCAATTTAAAGATAAGCTCAGGCGTAGTGGGCAAAGATACTTCTGTCTTGTTCATGTCCTTACCATTGATCTTTGAGGTCATGGCTTAAGTAGGACTATTCTTGCCTCATACGTATAGAAAATTCCATTTCTAAGAACTTTTATTCTTAAGAGACTTATACGAGAGACTAAGGAAATACATGATTGGGTGACTGTGTGGTTGGCTGTTTTCATTGAGTCTGTGGCAGAAAACAAGTCTATAGAGGCCAAGGGGCTGACTGGTAGAGCCCTACCACCAATGCAGGCAGGGCCACAAGCTCTCTTGAGTTCCAATCGGCCGACCTTCGCAGGACTGCCACTTAGTGGCAGCATACTTGAAATGTGAATAGGAGTTTTTGAGTTGGGGTGATGGATACAGTTCTTGTAATAGTTGGGACAGTGAGATAAAAGTTATGACGGAGTGCTCAAGTGTCTTGACCATACCTAGAAGATGGAAAGTACCTTCTGTGGTACTCAAAGTGGACAGAGGACAGGATGATTTCTCTTGCCACATTCTGTCTAGTTGTTTAACCTGCGCCCATTAATTTAGAAATCTTACAGGAAATTTAAATGTTTTAGATCTATAGATCTTAAGTTGTCCTTTTGTTCCCCATTTTGGGGGAGAGTGCCAAGAGAGCGAAAAGAGAGAGAAGGAAACATCTTGACACCTGATTAACTGATCTTTCCTGACCCATGATTGGCTTGTTTGATTCTTTAACGGCTGCCTCACAGAATTCAAGAAAAGAAGGAACATAGATCCCGATTTACTTTAGAAAGGAAAAAGAGCCATAGCAGAGAGGTATCTTCTGGCTGCTTGTCTGCTCATACGAATGTTCATGTGCTGAGCTGATCTGAGCCCACTCAAACCAGCAGAGCTGAGCTAAGCAACCTCTGGCAAGTCTGGGGCTTAGTTCCTGGAGCACTTTGTTGTTTCTGGTTTCTCTGGATGAATAGTGTGATGATAAACCTTGTGATTAGTATCAGTTGAGCTGGTCTGTGGCCTCAGCATAGATTTGGGGAGAAATATTCTGTTGGTGGCTTGTTGATCATGGGAACACTTCTACCCTGGCCACACTGGCTTTGTGGTTTCAGTTGGACAGGTAAAGTCTCTTAAGAAGGGCATGGGGGTTATTAACAATGTACACACAGCACTGCACAGCACCAGTATTGACCTCATCTGATGTCTCTGAATTTGTTTTGCTAGAATTTTTAAAAATAGATTTATTTATTTTATGTATGTGAATGCACTGTAGCTGTCTTCAGACACACCAGAAGAGGGTTTCTGATTCCAGTGCAGATGTTTGTGAGCCACCATGTGATTGCTGGGAATTGAACTCAGGACCTTTGGAAGAGTAGTCAGTGCTCTTAAATGCTGAGCCATTTCTCCAGCCCCTTAGCTAGATTTTTGAGGAGCACCCCTCAACCATGTGAGGGCTTACATTCCCATACTTACTGGATCTCTTTTCCCTTGTGACAAATGGTAGTCCAGGCTGGCCTTGAACTTGATAAGTAGCCCAGGTTGGATTCAGACCTCTTGTTTCAACCTCTTGTGGTTTTGGATTACCAGTGTGCACTACCATTGCCTGGCTGAGATCATTATTTTTATTTTTGTTAAGCAAGGGGAAAATCACTGTGGAGAAAGGGAACAGCTGAGATCCTCAAATAATTGGCTATCCCTCACTCTGGATGGGCTTCCATGATTATGTTTTCTGGCTATTCAGGCTGAAGAGATTATTAAGTTTAGGAAATGGATTATCTCAAAGGAGTTCCAGATGCTGCAGGTGTGCTGTGGAGCTCGAGCCATCACCTTGTGTGGTGATACATGAGGCTTTGCATGTTGGGGAATGAACTCTTTTTTTATATATATATCTGAGGCCCCATCTGGCCTTCAGCATTTCTGAGATGTTCTGTACTCCTGGTGGTCCCCCTCGGTAGGGGTAGAGCCTTTCTGCCAGTTAGAGCCTTGCCCAAGTCAGAGGAGGCTCAGATGAAGCTCCCGCTTCAGGCTAAGGAGAGGTCTGGCAGGTATGCTAACCAGCCTCCTCCTTACTTCACTAACAAGAATCTCCTCAGTGCTTGCTCCACCCTACTTGGAAATAGAGGTGGGGAAAGAACATTAACTTGGATGTAGGTTAACACCTTCTGGATTAATTTCACCACAGTTCTGCAATTCTGCAGGACAGCTTTCACTAACCAAATCTGCTAGACAAGAAACAGGTGTACTGAGCAAAGGATTAGTTCCCACTTGCCTCAGCTCAGGGCCTTTTAGGAAATCAGTACTTGAGAAGCTATGTGCTAGCAATGGGTGAGCAATCGAACTTTGCTTATCTCTGATCTGCTCACAACATGCTTATTTCTTTATAGCTTTATTCATCTATCCATCTATTTATCCATCCACCCACCAAATCATCTACCGACTCAACCATCCATCCTCCATCTATCACCCATCTATCCATCCATCTACCCACTCACCCACCCACTTATCCATCCATCCATCTATCCATCCATCCATCCATTCATCCACCCACTTACCCACCCACTTATCCATCCATCCATCCATCCATCCATCCATCCATCCATCCATCCATCCATCCATCCATTCATCTACCTATCCATCCATCCATCCATCCATCCATCCATCCATCCATCCATCCATCCATCCATCCAACAAATACAGCTAGTCATTCACTCCATGACAGTGTTGTCCTATTGTTGGATAGAGAGTTGGATGAGATAGGTTTGTGTTGTTTAAGAAGGTAGACAGTATATCAGGAAGCAAATACAGGCAAATGCAGATGAGTGAGCCACATAGAGCCGTGGGAGAAGGGCACAGGGTGGCATGAATGATTTGGATTGAGTAGTTAGAGCAGACTTCCTTTGAATAAAAAGGATCCAGAATGGCTGCCAGTGGGAGTCCATAGACGGGTGTGAGTGCCATATGTTCAAGAGCAAAAAGTTGTCAAGGGTTATAGAATAGAGGAGTGAGGTAGGGGAGAGACAGCATGGGCCAAGAGAAGAGTCTGGTGATTCTTAAATGTGTACCAGAGCAGCAGAGAGTTAAGGGCTGGGGAAATTTAGTCTTTCAAAAAAACAATTTAGATGAAGATGGTTCATCAAATGAGGGTGCACTCACAGAATTGAATGTGCTGCAGTAGAGAAAAATGTGTTCTAAGTCTGTAATTCTATTGATAAACCTCAGGGAAACAATACATTAGGGCTTTCTACAGGAGCAGACCCAAATATTTAGAACACAAATATTTAGACTTATAACTCAGGGGTGGGGTGGAGTTATTATTTAGTTAGCCTGAACAACAGGGCCAGGTTAGTCTATCAGTGGCAGCCTGTAGGTTGAAAGGTAGAAGCTGTGGTAGCTACTTAATTCAGAAAGCATCCCTTGTAGAAACAATGGTATTGAGTACACATTGAACTCCAGATCATAGCCCCCCTCTGTCTGTCTCTCTCCCTCCCTCCCTCCCCTCTCTCCCTCTCTCCCTCCATCCCTCTCTCTCTCTCTCTCTC
>NC_034602.1:11106729-11124868 GCF_900095145.1 Mus pahari
CCCCCCCTCTCTCCCTCCCCTCCCCCTCCCCTCTTCCTCTCTCTCTCATTTCTTTTATTGAGAGTAGATTTTCCTCACATATTATATCCTGATTACAGTTTCCCTTCCCTCTATTCTTCTCAGTTCCTCCACCTTCCCTCTTATTTAGATCCTCCCCCTTTCTGTCTCTCATGAGAAAACAACCAGGCTCCTAAGAGACAATAATCAACTCAAATAAATAAAGTTAGATAAGTTAAAACAAAAAGGAACACATTAGAACTGGTCAAAACAGAAAGGAAAGAGCCCGAAAAAAGGCACAAGAAACAGAGACACTCTTATTTGCAAACTCAGGGATCCCATAAAAACACCAAGCTGGAAGCTATAATATATATCCAAAGGACTTGGTAGAAACCCAACTAACACAGATCTTATTAGTGCTGATTTCTTTAAATGTCCTGAGTTGGAGCAGGCAGGTCCATTGGAGAAGCCAGAATTGACCTCAGCAGACGACAGCTATGCACACTTACACAGGAGAAAGAGGTTCATCCATTTATAAAGGTTCATCTCCAACTTTCTTACGGCCCCACCTATTGCAAGGCGCTGCCCACCTTCAGGTCATCCACCCCTCCCTCATCCTGTCACCGCCCCACATGTCAATCCTCTTCGGCAACACCCTACAGGCATATGAGGCATGTCTCACCATTCCTAGACATCTCTTTATCTAGTTAGCTGGCAGCCAAGAGCGATCTCCATACTGAATACACAGTGGAAGCTCTAAGCTACAGAAGAACACATCCCTTCAAGTTCAAAATGGATGGAACTAAAGGGGAATAATGTGGGTTACTTGTGACTAAAACAAATCTTTCCAGAGTATAACCATGTATGTAAATGCATAAAACAAGGGCTAGACTGGCAACTCAGAACACAGCCACATGCGCCCACAGGAAGAGATGGGAAGAGAAGGAAGGGAGAGGCTAAGCACCCTTTAGGTCTCTTACACTTTTTCTGTGAATGCCTGTCTTAGTTTCCTGTGATGGTCCAAATAGACATCCCCATTCCAATGGCTTGAAACAGAAGCTGTTCTCTACTGATTTGGAATCCAGAGGCAGATATCTGTTTCCTGGAGCAGATATGGAGGCACTGGTGGGACCGCATCCTTGTCTCCTTCAGCTGCTACCATTCCTTGACTGTGCTGGTCACTGGTCTCCATCTCCATCCCCGTCCCCTCCCCCTCCCCTCCTCCCATTCCCCTTCCCTTTCCCCCTCCCCCTCCCCCTCCCTTTCTTCCTCTCTCTCTCTCTCTCTCTCTCTCTCTCTCTCTCTGCACTCACATTGCTTTGTATGGTGTGACATCGCTTTGCCTTTCTCATAAAGGCACTGTCAAGTCATTTGAGGCCTACTCAAATAATCTAGAATCTTCTCCCCAATACAGTAATGCCCCTTATTCTACTGGCAAACTAAATCCTCATTTTATTGACGACATTTATTGGCCCAGAGTTAGTATACAGAAGGGGACAGATTTCAGCCTGCACAGCGTATTCTTTTTTTTTTTTTTTCATTTTTTTTATTATTATTATTTTCTTTATTTACATTTCGAATGCTATCCCGAAAGTTCCCTATACCCCCCCCCCGCCCCTGCTCCCAAACCCACCCACTCCCACTACTTGGCCCTGGCCTTCCCCTGTGCTGGGTCATATAAAGTTTACAAGACCAAGGGTCCTCTCTTCCCAATGATGGCCAAGCAGGCCATCTTCTGCTACATTCTTATATACAGGTTCATGTGTGATTAAAGAGAAAAATAATTCTTTGAAGGCTACATGAGGACAGTACCCATCCAGCTCCCAATAGAAGACTGGATTGGCCAGATGCCAGGTAAGGTCACAACAGAGTGGCAGTGCCCATGGCCCCTGAGACATCACCTTTGTCTCTACCTGGCTACTGGGAGCCATGCAAGCTGCCACACACTAAGATTGCAACATGGGAAGTGTGGAGGAGAAATAGGAACTCTGGCTATGCCATCCTCACACGAAATATAGTTTCAGCTATTTGAAAACTGCTAAGTACAAAGCTGAGAAGAGGGCTCTGGGGGTTTGAATGAGGAATGTCCTCTGTAGTGTTAGGCATGTGGATGCTCGGCCGCACTGATGGTGCTGTTTGGGGAGGCTGAGTTACTTTCTCCACTCCCCGCTTGCTACCACCTCTGCCTCTGCCTCTGCCTCTGCCCACTGCCTGCTGCCTTGGTTCCCTGCCATGCTGGATCCTTATCCCTCTGGAACCATAGTCTCAAGCAAATTCTACCTTCTTTGAGTTGCTCTTGGTCATGGTAGTTTATGAAGAAGAGTAGTTACCACCACCCTCATGGTGTGTGTGTGTGTGTGTGTGTGTGTGTGTGTATACTCATGCATGTGGAACTCAGAGGACAACTTGTGGGAGTCAGGTTTTTTTTTTATTTTTTTAATAATAAGTGTGTTTAGGTCATCTGGCTTGATGGCAAACACCTTTACCCACGGAGCCATTGCACCTGAAACTTTCATATATTACATATATGAGTATTTGTCTTCATGTATGTCTATACACCATGTAAACAGGCTATTGGATCCCCTGGGGTTAGAGTTGCAGACAGTTTGTGAGCCACTGTGTAGGTGCTGAAAACTGGAGCCTGTTTCTCTGAAAGAACAGGTACTGCTCTTAACTGCTAAGCCATCTCTCCAGCTCTCTCTCTCTCTCTCTCTCTCTCTCTCTCTCTCTCTCTCTCTCTCTCTCTCTGTGTGTGTGTGTGTGTGTGTGTGTGTGTTTTCTCTTACTTTGTTTAGAGTTTTGTCCCTTGATTGGCTTTTCTTTTCAGTTACCAAAATTTCAAAAAGAGGTTTGGTAAGATCACAAAAAATAAAGTGTCAGAGTCATGTCAGGTGTCAAGCAGGTGACACAGGAGGAGTCACAAATAATGACTTGAGTGACAAGTGGAAGTGAGCGCAGGATGGGGTCTGCGGGGCGGGATGGCAGCAGACACTCCAGATCCCCACATTGCTGCCTTTTCACTTGCTTTTCCCTTGGCAATGGAGAGTGCAGGGCATGGGCTCCTGTGCTACAGCTTTCACCCATGACAAAATTATAGAACAGCACAAAATTCTATACTCTGGTTTGAATGAGAAATGTCTCCGAAGGTTTCTGTGATTAGCACTTGATCCCCAGCTGATGGTGCTGTCTTGGGAGAACAGGAAACCTTTCTGAGGTGAGACCTGGCTGGTGATGGTGGGTCACAGGGGCCCTTGTCCTGTCCTGTCTGCTTCTTGATCTGTCTTGAGAATTGAAGAACTTAGACTGCATGTTCCTCTGCAGCCATGGTCTGGCCCTTCCCTGGCCAAAGGGACTGTTGATCCTCAAACTGTGAGCACACTCAGTCTTCTCCTGCCACAGTTCCTTCTTTCAGGCCTCTGTCACACATTGAGAAAGGGAACCAACACATCTTCACTTTCTTCAGTTCAGTGACTGGCTTTATGGGAAGCAAGCTGTTTTATTTAGAGTCAGATGCAGGTGGTCAGTGAAACCATGCATCATGTGGCTTTGGACTTGCCCATGCTCTCTTCCAGCCTGTGCTTCCTCATAGGGCTGTTTGGGAAGGTCTGATTTTAGTACTGTCACCTGCCAACTTCATTCATGTCCTTTGAGCATCTCCCCATAGTTTCCCTTTATTTGGTGAACACTCATAATATAGCAACCAGTCTCCCCCCCCACCCCCCACCCCCAAAAATCAATGTCATCCCATTCCTCATTTGAGGCTGCTGCTAATCCCTTCAAAGAGATTGCTTGTAAAGTCTCTCTTTTGAGACATTCAACAAGTTCTGTCCCATAAATTCCTGGAGTTCTGTGTTTGTTTTTTCTTCCTACCAGCTTTAACCAAGGCTCCTTTTTTCCTTGAGGCAAACATAGGATTATTTACTGAGAGGGTGAATAGGGATCGGTGGGATGATGGCCTTCCCTAGAATTTCTCACTGTGCTCTCTTGGTTTAGAAGCTGAATAATGTTCTTTTAGCTATATTGGCACATAACAACATCTTAAGATGTTTTTGTTGTTGTTACATTTTGTGTGTGTGCATGTGTGGGGGAGTATGGTGTATATGTGTATACTTGTGGAGGTCGACTCCAGATGTCATCTTTCCACCGTCCTTTTTGACACAGGGTCTTTTGCTGGACCTAGACCTCATTAACTTGACCAAGCTGGCTTTCTAATGACTTTCAGGCATCTACCTGTCTCCCCCACACTCCTGGCTTCTTTCCAGTTAGGTTTGAGGGAACTGAACCCAAACCCTCAAGCTTATTCCAGTAGGCATCCCTCAAGCTCAGCCATCTCCTCCAGCCTCCAGAGGGGGGGAAAAAAAAAAAAAGAAGCACTCCAACAACAATCTATATACCTACTGTTATCATATGCTTTATTAGGCATAGCCTTGCTTTTTTTTAATACCTTATTTATAAAAATTAGATGGTTGATTGAGATATATGATAAAGAGATGTTTATGGTTAGTAAATGTCACAGGAAAAGCTTAAACCATTTTCAGCTACTTCTGAATTTTCCCCTGCATTTTCCTACTCTGCAAATGAGATGAGACAACTTCTCCCCCACACACCACAAACACCATCACCACCACCACCACTGCCGCCACCACCACCACCACCACCACCACCACCATCACTACCACATAATTCTAATGTATGATAATGCTAATACTGGTCCCCAAGACCCAGTTGCCTCAGGGATGAGAGAATCCTCACATACACCAAGTGATGCTATGTGACCTTGCTCCTTAATTTAAAACTATTGGTTGAATAAAGATGCTGACAGCCTATAGCTGGACAGAAGAGAGAGAGGTAAGTGGAATTTTCAATTCCTGGGCTTGGGGTCAGAGGCAGGACCACACTAGGGGAGAGAGAGAAGGTGGAGAGAAGAAAAGATGCTATGGGGTAAGGGATAGGGAGAACTGGCCATGAGGTCCGGCCACTTGGAGTAAGAGTGACCCAGGAGAAACATGGCAAGTCATATCTCAGGATTATTGTCAGTGAAGCAGACATAATAGCATAAAGGGTAGATATCTGCCTAGCTCTTGTGCTTAAAAGGCTTATTATAAATATAAAAGTTTTGTGTCTTTTACGTGGGAACTGAATGATCAAAGGAAGGGTAGAAATCCCTGATTGAGGTTAAATATTTCTACAACATGTAACTTTATGAGTTGATGTCTTTCATTCCCAGATACTAATGTGAGTAACTGGGTCAACCCTTAGTGAGGCGTTCTGTCCTGTTTATCCAGTGGCATTTTTCTTTCAGCCAAGCCTAGCTTCAGCCTTGGAAAGACACACTCAGCTCTCACGATGGATCTGATAGATTCTACGACTCCAAGTCTTTCAGGACACAACATAACTTAGTGGTAGATAACAGAAGCCATCAGCTTTCCTCCTGGGTCTAGGCCTACAGTTACTGCACCAACAGCACTGTGCTAGCTGGGAACTTGAAGGCAGACAAATTCTACAGCCATCTCAGATTTCCTGAATCAGAGACTTCAGGCTTAGGACCTGGCAATGTGTGCTGAGGAGTCCTGTAGGGGAGGTGTGGGAAGACTAATTCTTGCAAAACACAAGAAGACTTTGCTTTCTGTTATGTATTCTCCCATCTACTCAAGTCAGGCAAATAGAGTCCCATACCACACAGCACTGTGTTTAGACAGGTCACACAACCTGTTGGAAATATGCCCACTGGAGTCTGGCCTCTCAAGAGAAACATCTGGAGCCTCTAGTAGAGGTGAGGAATGGTAGTGGCAGTTCTGCTTCCCAGTCTTCATCTTTGAGTGCGGAGTTTGGGTGAGAACTCTCATCATGGAAGAGTATAGTATTACAGACTGGGTATAAAATTATTTTTTTTAATGACTAGCAAGTTATTAAGATGGTTTGACATGGGTGGGAATCAAATGCAATCCCGTGTTTTTGTGAAGGGGATAAGAATCTAAATTGCTACCAGCCACACTTCTGTTCTTATGTCTCCACACTTCAAAATGTCAGTCGAATAGATATGCATGAGAATAAGATGCATCAATGTAGTGATGAATGGCTGAGCCAGGTGGGAGAAGCTTGCAGCTCCTGTAATTTCAGCTGGCTCACCTTGCTTGTGAGTCTCAGGTGATTCATTACATTGGTCCCTGTGTGTGGTTCTCAGGTCTTCTCACATGACTAGGGCTGTAGGACCAGGGATCAGAGGGAGAAAAAAAAAAAAAAGGAAGACAAACAGCTTTCTCAAACACCCTGAAGAGGCCCTATTATAATTTCCCACTGTAAATCAAATAATTACTTGCTGCACATATTTTCCAGTTCGTTATAAGTTCACTAACATTTACCCTAAGGAGTCATAAATCCAGTTGTGGAAATCAAAATCAGGCTGCTTGTGTAGACTTATGTTTCACAGTGGCACTGTTGTCCTCCTTGTTGTTGTTGTTCAAGGCAAGGCAAATGCTAAGCAGATTAGAGTTTAAGACCCAGAACTTTGAATTCTTGCCTTATCAAGTCTGTTTTCAAAAGCAGCTTAATGTTTAAAAAGTCTGTCCTTGGCATCAGTTAAGTTCTTCTTGAAACAGCATCTTAATCCATTGATTCCAAACCCAAACACAGAGGCACCACACTTCCATTGGAATGCACAAGCCCTCAGAGGTAAGGGCCAGCACCCTTAGTTAACTTAGGCCATGCTTTTGAGGGTTTTATTGAGTGGTTTAAAAAGCTGGAACCAGTTAATACAGATCAGATGCATCTCAGTTTTTTCTATGATCCAAGAACATGAAGATGAGAGCTTACCATGAAGTGCCATAGAGCATCCTGAAGTGACATATGGTGCCATTCATATGAGCCCCAATCCCCCGTGCCCAAACTGTCCACATGCTCACTGAAGTGCGTGCACTGCTCAGAAACTGGATTTTTGTTAACTTTGCTCCCCCGTTATTCAGTATGGTTGTACAAACTGTTAGTTGTTTCTTCTAGAGGGCTCTCTAATATCTCTCATGGCCCTGCAGCCAGCCACGCTGCCTCTGAGAGGGAAGAGAGGCTACCAGTCTCCCTGACCTTTCTTATGAGCCTTTGCAGTTGCCCTGAGTAACTGTGCTGAAATCCAGGCTTCCTTTCTTGGCATTTCTGGGCTACAATTATTAATCTGCAAAATGGACTTAATGTGATTATTTCCGAGAGCTACTGTGAGTTTACACCATGTTACACATGAGGATGTGGCCTGGCCTGGGAGGCACCCTTGGGATAATACTTATTACTTAGAGACAGCAGGATAGCATGGAACTAAGCTCAGAATCCCAGTCCCCCAGTCTAATCCAGGCTCCATTAGCCAGTGGAACTATGTAAACAGAGGGATGAATTGAGATGATGTTGGGTAAAGATGCCTCAGTGCAGAGCTACTGTTGTGGAATGAGGAGAGGCAAGCCCTTCTGTGGGATGAGTCAGAAAAAGCTCTCTAAGTGTCTCTGGCTCATTGGCTGAGCTGTGCTAAATGAAGCAAATACCCTCGTTAACTCCCAGGCCACTCCTGTTTTGGGAGAGCAGAACTACCTAGCATCTGTGTAGGAACCCTGGAGTTGACTCTGGTTATCTAAATGTGAAGGAACACCTGTATTTGTGTTCCTGTGGTCACCTGCCACTTCTTAGGAGTCTGGCCACCCTCACTTTCTTCCCATGTATATATAGCTCTTGATGCCTAAACCAAAGCTTATCTGCATTATTTCTGACTCCCGTTCTTTCTTTTACAGGCTCAAAAATTAGGGTACTTTTGTGAGTATGTGTACCTTATTTCTTATTTCCTAAATGAATGAAGTATATGTAACTATATGTACCCATTTATTAAATATAGGCTATGAATGAGTTTATGTATGTATTGGCTAGCTTTGTGTCAACTTGACACAGCTGGAGTTATCANAGAGAAAGGAGCTTTAGTTGGGGAAATGCCCCCATGAGGTCCAGCTGTGGGGCATTTTCTCAATTAGTGATCAAGGGGGAGAGGCCCCTTGTGGGTGGGACCATCTCTGGGCTGGTAGTCTTGGATTCTATAAGAAAGCAGGCTGAGCAAGTCAGGGGAAGCAAGCCAGTAAAGAACATCCCTCCATGGCTTCTGCATCAGCTCCTGTATCCTTTGGTGATCAACAGCAGTATGGAAATGTAAGCCAAACAAACACTTTCCTCTCCAACTTGCTTCTTGGTCATAATGTTTGTGCAGGAATAGAAACCCTGACTAAGGCAAATTGGTACCAGCAGAGTGGGGCATTCCTGTGACAACCTGACCATGTTTTGGGGAGGACTGCAGAAGGACTTTGGAACTTTCGGCCAGAAGATCCATTTGGTGTTAAGAACTTGGTGAGATATTGTGTAGGAGCTCTGAAGATAATGTTTGAGAACAGTGCTTTGGAGGCCTGGCTTGTGAAATTTCAGAGGGAAAATTAAAGACTCTTTTCAGGGTGATTGCTATTTTGGATTGTGAAGATTCTGTGGTTCTGGTTAGCTGGGGCTGAAGAATCAGCTGTGATTAACAAGATACCAGAACCACTAAAGTGAAAACTTTTACGTACTGGTACTATTGATGTTGGTTAGCTGGAGCTAAGGAATTAGAGGTGATTAAGAAGAGACCAGCATCATTGAGGTGACATCTTCTGGGAAGTGTTTTCTGAGAGCACAGAGGCTGTGAGCCAAGGTTGTACCTTGTGCTGTGGCTGGACTTGGTAATGTGTAAGAGTTACTCAGGTGGTACTGGTTTTGACAGCATGAAGGGGTCATGCAGAGCAGCTGAGGCCATGGAAGCACTGTGGGAGGCCATGGGAGGCCATTGGTGAAGGTGCAGCCTCAGTTGCAATTGAAGGCCCAGGACTGAAGGGGTCATGCAAAGGAGTTGAGGCTTGGCACTATAAAGAGAGCCTATGAGAGGCTAGTGTTGTAGCCTAGTTACAGTGGAAGACAGCAGCGTTTTGGAGATACCAGTATCATGAGATGACCACCAAGAACAGCAGCAGCAGTGAAGTACAGGCAGCTGGAGCTGGAGCTGAGAAGACAAGGTGTGTGCTACAAAGGTCATGGCTGGAGAAGTAACCCAAGCCCTTGGAGGAGCCCAGAAGATCGTGAGTTGGATCCCAGATATTGGACAGTTGGAGTTTGATTTTGCTTTTAATTGTGACTGTGCCCTGATGCTTTTCCCTCTTGAAGGAAGTATTTTAGTGGAAGCCACAGTTAAGAGACTTTTAATTGTAAAGACTTTGGATTTTAAGAGAAATTGAAATTTTAAGAATTTGTAAAGACTGTGGGACTTTTAAAGTTGTTTAAGATCTTGGGGATGAATGAGAAACTAAGGGTTGAGGCTTACTAGTGATGTGTTTGTGTGTCAAGTTGACAAGGGGTCAATTGTACTGGCTAGCTTTGTGTCAACTTGACACAGCTGGAATTATCACAGAGAAAGGAGCTTTAGTTGGGGAAATGCCNCCATGAGGTCCAGCTGTGGGGCATTTTCTCAATTAGTGATCAAGGGGGAGAGGCCCCTTGTGGGTGGGACCATCTCTGGGCTGGTAGTCTTGGATTCTATAAGAAAGCAGGCTGAGCAAGCCAGGGGAAGCAAGCCAGTAAAGAACATCCCTCCATGGCTTCTGCATCAGCTCCTGTATCCTTTGGTGATCAGCAGCAGTATGGAGATGTAAGCCGAATAAACCCTTTCCTCCCCAGCTTGCTTCTTGGTCATGATGTTTGTGCAGGAATAAAAACCCTGACTAAGACAATGTATTAATGCATTTAAATTAATGACTTGTACACAGCAAACAATAAATGAGTAATGTCCCACCATTCATTTATTGGATATAAATAAAATATCCATATCTTTCCCTATGGATATCACCGAGCAACCTCTACTTGGAAAACCAAAACAAATGATATGGGTCACTGACTCCTTTCCGAATATTGCACTTGCTCACCTCATCTCTTGCAGTCTCTCTGGGGCCCAGAGTACTTAAGTATATGAGAAAATATATGTTGAGAAAAATTAATAAATTATCTTTAAAGTCTTTTTGTAATTGCCTCAATTTAGAAATCAAGTCAAAGTTCAGTTTGAGCAGTCCTATTTTTTTTTGTTGTTTGTTTTGTTTTGTTTTGCTGTCTCAAGCACACCTAGTCACAGTGCATCTGGTGAATACTATCTTCCCTCTGTGCTGCAGTCAATGCATGGTGCATCCCCGCCAAGCTCAGGGAGGAGGTGGTCGTCAGTCCCCACCCCTTTCAGGCATTGAAGCTAAGCCACAGGAGCCCAGGCCATGCCTTGTTAAACCTATCTAACCAGGGCTGAAGGAATAACTACAGGTGATTTTCACGTATGTTCCAGCTGCTCACTCGAGAGAGACATGCCTCCAGTTCTGAGACATGAGCTCCGCTGTCCAGCTCTTCCTGGAGCTTGCTTCAGTCTTTTAGCAGAACAGGCTGGTCCTTACATACTTCACAGCCTCATTCTTGCCCTGGGCACTTAAAAGCTCCTTTGACTAGAAGGCGTTGACTCATCACTTATGTAGGTCCACAAGGTAGCCAATAGCTGCATGAAAGCCTGGTTTCTGCTTTCATTTGAGTCTCCATGTTGGCTGAAGGCACAGAGGTGGGTTTGCCCATACTCTTTACTCTAAAGTCACTTTGAATTCCAGGAGAAAAAAAAATCTGTATGGCAAGATGAGCCCTTGATGTCTCTTTCTTCTGCTCTAAACTAGATACAGTGATTATTCATGAGAGCAGAGTGAGGCTACACTCTCAGTCATGCTTAACGACTTATTTGACCATCTTGCAGGACAAACCACCTTGCAGAACAGACTGCCTTGCAGGACAGACCACCTTGCATGACCATAGCTGAGACAATGGTGGGTCCGTGATAAGCAGGATCAGACCTTGACCAGAACTGTTCAGTTATGCATGCTGCTTGCCCTTCAACTTAAACCCAAATCTCATGGTAGCCCTGAGATGGACTTGGAGGTCTAGATCTTCCCATTGTGACCACTTTGAATAAATCTCCTTTTTGTGCTTTTCAGCATTATTTTTATGTTTAAATGCCATATTAGGGTGAGGGGCCATAGACAACTTATTGAGGCTTTGGAGGCTGGGGCTTTATGCTAAATACTCTAGCAACACTCTTGGAGGAGCGGATGGGCTCCCGTTCCCTCTGGATTGCTGGGAAGTAGCAGGGCACAGATGGGAGGAACACTTCAAAGTGATCTGACAGAGTAACCAGCTGACAGCAGCAGCCAGTTCACCACTAGTTAGTCACAGATTATAAAGGCCGAGGTCTACCTTCAACTTGTGTGCGGAATTTCCTGCTGACAAGTCCTTGCTATGTTCAGCTAAGTGTTGAAGGTCCATGGCTTAATCTCTTTTTCTCCAGCCTGGAGTGCTATCAGGAGGTAATATTGGTTTAGGAGGTGGTGGGGTCTATTAGCAGGTGGGTAGAGCATTGGGGCTCTGGCTTGAAGGGAATATTAATCCCTTGGTTCTTCTCTCTTTTTGCTCTCTCGATGCTGTGGGGTGAGATGTCTCCTCTTGCCACAGACCCTAAAACAGTGAAGTGAAGGAGCCAGGGTGAAGGGTGAGTCGGAGCAAACCTTCCTTCTAAGCGTTGATTTGGCTTAGTAGTTTGCTACAACAACTGAAATCTGAATAATAATTCCAGTGTGCATAACTGTGCACTGTTGTTTAACTTCTCCAGAGCAGACATTATAGAATCTACCCAGAATTCTTCCTCAAGTACAGCCTTCAACAGTGAGAATGGCTAAGGTAAGCAAAGAAGGTGTTAGCCTCTCCCTAGAGTCGGCGGTCCATGGTGCATTGGGAGTGACTTTCCACACTTTACAGGATCAGGCCACAGTGCTGAACCTCATCATCATGAGACTGTCATTCTTAAGCATTATGTGCCACGCCCCTTTCAAAGTCTGTGTCATTCAAATGAGTCTATTGGCAGTTCTAAGGAATTTGAATTAAGACTCTTCTTGGGCAACCCATCTGATTTTTAAGGCAAAAACAATTGTACTTGGTGAGATTTATATGTTTTCCCTGCAGAAAATAGAAAAGAAGTATGATTTGAACCCAATTTTGATCTCCAAGTCTAAGTTCTTAAGGACATTAATACCATGTTTCACTTTCCATTCAGCTAGCCAGTGGAATACTATTGCTTTGAAAATGAAAAGTTGGGTTCAAGACAGTTGTCTTCATAGATATCTATGGATGCTGGTCTTCTTTCCTGAAAAATATCCAAAACTTCATAGGAAACAACAAAAACAATCAAACTAAGCCAAGACAAGCCAAACCAACCAATGAATTCACCAACCACCCACCCACCCACCCAACCAACCAGCCCACCAACCCACCTACCCACCCACCAACCAACCAACCCACTCACCCACCCACCAACCAACCAATCAACCAACACACTTACCCACCCACCCATCAAAACACCTACCCACCCACCCACCCACCCACCTACCCACCAACCAACCAAAGAACTCAGCAAACAGACTAACAAATAAACCCCAAAATAGCTAAAGAAATTCTAAAGAGTGAGAACAGACTTGGGGCATTACAATAGCCAAGCTCAAATTATACGACAAAGCTATAGTCATAGAGTCAATTTGGCACTGGCATAAAAATAGCAGGTAGATCAGGGGAATAGAATAGAATACCTGGAAATAAACCAGAAAAGCTATATCCATTTAATTTTTGACAAAGGAGGCAAAAATTATGTACTGGAAAAAGCTAGCCTGTTCAAAAAAAATGGTGCTATAAAAACTGGACATCTACCTTCAGAGAACTGGAATGAAATTTATATCTTTTACCCTCTACAAAAATCAATTAAAATTGATCAGAGATCTCAATTTAAAACCCCAAATGCTGAAAGGTCTAGACAAAAACATAGGGAATATTCTTCAAAGGGCATTGGGGTAGGCAAGCACTTTCTGAACAGAACATCAGTGGTGCCGGAACCAGCCCCAAGGAGTAACAGATATGACTATATAAAAACATAAAACTTTAGAGGGATTAAACAATTCCACCCTAACATAGTGCAAGGGGAACTGGTACTAACTGAAATAATGGTTCTGTAGATTGTAAGTTGAGTGCTCACCCAGACGTTTTTGCTTATTAGTTGCAGGTTAATTTTGCTACATAGTGACTTTCTTTAATATTACTGGCCTTTTGTAAAATATGGAATTAATACAGCTGCAGACAAAAATGTTTTCAGGAAATCATGCTGACAAGCCTGCCTGCCTGCCTTCATGCATCAATTACATGAATGACTCTATGCACATTTTAAGGTAGGACATCCAGAGTTTTATGTCAACTTGACATAAGCTAGAATAATATGAAAAGAGGGAATCTCCATTGATGAAATGGCTCTGTAAGATCCAGCTTTAGGACATTTTCTTAATTAGTGATTAATAGAGGAGGGCCCAGCCCATTGTGTGTGTTGCTATCCCTAGGCTGGTAGTCCTGAGTGCTATAAGAAAACAGGATGAGCAAGCTGTGGTGAGCAAGTCAGTAAGCAGCATCCCTCCATGGCCTTTGCATTGTCTTCTGTCTCCAGGTTCCTTCCCTGTTTAAGTTCCTGTTCTGGCTTTCTTTGATGATGAATAGTGATGTGGAAGTGTAAGCCAAATAAATCCTTTCCTCCTCTCCCCCCAAAAGATAGGACAACCAGAATGAACACTGCTTTTGAGACTTAAGAAATGGTTAAAGGTAGGAAATTATACTTTCAGAGGAAAAATATGGTAAAAAAAGATTAGGGTTTGATTAATTTTTTGGTTAGCATCATTATACTCTTTCTAATTCAATCACAAAATGAAAGCACATTATAATTTTATAGCTGATGCTTTTTAATTGCCCACCACTTACCAAATACATTTATGTTATCTCTCTTGGTTCCTGAAGCAAGCCATGAAAGGCCCCCTTTTAGATACCTATTGCACAAATAAGGAAACTGGGATATGAAGGATTGAGACATGTGGGTTCCCTTATTCTACCATCTACTGTAATTGCCAGTGTTGAGGAGCTTTGGCAGCAAGAGCCCAGGAAGATCATGGTGAGAAGCCATTGTGCTGGGGTTCAACAGGCAGCCTGCGCTTGAGAGATATTACAAGGTCTTTTGCATGTTGCCATTCATTCCATTGGAGACTATTCCAGTCACAACTCAGTCAATCTTATCATCCATGGTTTGTCTCTACAGTAGAGCACTTGGCAGAGGTACAGGAGTATTGGTTTCCCTGATTACAGGGGCATTGGAGACCATGACCGATTAGTTTAGACCAAGATTCCAGCCATAATAGTTCTGGAAATTTGCACTGCTGTGGTAAATGTAGACAAAGTTACAGTCGGAAATCGTATCCATCACACATGCCTGTGTCTATTCTTGGAATCTGAATGGATTGGTGGTTTTAACTCTGCAGTGTTCATCAGCGCCAAGACAAGAATTCCAGTCTTTGGGGCCTAAATATTGTAGCTTCTGTCTGATTAGGATTATCATTGACAGGTATTGGGGGCTCTCCCTGATTTTTTTTAACTAAAGTGATGGAGAAATAGCTCTGTATGAACATGTAGCTGCCAAGGGCTCTTTTGTTGGTTCTTTCTAGAGACTTCTGGATTTTTGTCATTGTCTTAAGATTTAAATGCATAATCCTCAACTGAGTTCTTATCACCTTGAACAATGTTGTAGATTTCAGAAAACTCATTGCTGAGTGCTGTCAAATTCAGTGTAGTTTCTCTTGTCAGTGTCCCTGAATAGGGGAAAAGGTGGGGGAATCAGGAGTAATAAGCAGATTGGAAGGCATTTTTCCTTTCTTAGATTTTAAATTTCAAAGTGAGAGAAATGGCCTTATTTGGAAATACCTACAGATATAGTGAAGCCAATGCTACATGTTTGATCACTCACCTTGAACCACATCAATTTGGAATTTCCGGGACAGAGCTATGGATATAGTACAAATTATGTCCCTTCAGAATTGACAAAAAGTTCAGGAAAGGGGTCGCATAGGTGGCTCAGGAACCACACAACATCTTGCCATTTCTCCTTTCCCTGTCTTTGCCCCAGATTCAAGCTGACATTCCCAGCCACATGGGGTCCTTGTGGCAGCTGTAAAGTCCAGATGTGTAGCTGCAGAAGTGTGGCACATATCTCGTTAATCTGAAAGACACATGATTCAGGGGCAGGGAGAGCTGACAGCTCAAGTGTCACTCCTCATATGCCTTTGACTTAGTCATGAGTGGGCATGTGTCTGTTTCTTTCACACTCAGAAAGACTCAGCAGAGAGAAATAGAAATTAGCTGTATGTTTAAGCCTAGAAATTATTTGAAGTGACTTACTAGGCATTTGTTCTGGGATGATGGTCAATGTTGACATATATATGTATATGCAAACACATATGCATATGTATATGTCATATATGTATATGAATTCATATGTATATAGTAACCTTTTCATTTCTATTGCTGTACAAATGAAGAATGACATTTATATAATAAGAAAAACAAAGTATAAGTTAAGAAATATTTTGTTACCAAAAAGGAAATATGGGTGTTAAGTCTAAGTATTTGTACTGACCAATGGCTTTGAGGATTTCTCTGTGAACTGAGTTAAAAGCTTAAAGTCTAGTTGAGAGAGAGAGAGAGAGAGAGAGAGAGAGAGAGAGAGAGAGAGAGAGAGAGAGAGAGAACATAACCGTAGAGACCAGAGCCTCCTGAAGACTGACAGTGTTGTTAGCACTACAGGTTTAACAATCCCTTTGCCCTCTAGATTTTACTGCCTACATGGTCTATACCTCACGTGTACCATGAAGAGAGCCTTTGCCCTTATTTATGCAAACATATTTAGATGCCTTTCTATAAAAGATTTTTGAGATTCTTATATATTTGTGAATCTGAAATATTTTATCTTCAAACAGGGTTTTATTGCAGATTTAACAACCCAAAGAACAAATGACTCAATGTGCATATTTAGAATTGGACCACCCTCTAAAAATATGTGGCTTTTACCGTTGAAATTAGAAACTCGAAACTCAATTCTCAACCAGTAGACAGCACTGTCACACAATCTTCCAACTCCATTGGATGGTTCTGATCTAGAATGTTTCTTTCCTCCTGTAAATTAGTAATCTTTGAAAGCTGTCTTCGTTTGCTATGCAGGAGATAAACTAACACAGCATTTCCTGCTCACTCCAAGAGATACCGGATAAGCAAATCTACTGTCAGATACAAAAGCATCAAGTACTGTTTTCTTGTAGAGAGTTGGTGTTTGAATGGTGTGGTAAGATCTCATTGTCCAATTGCATTTATGATGAGAACTAACTGCTCTGAACCTTAGCTGTCCTCCTGCTGTCTGACACCAGGGCTAGCGTGCCTAGAGGCAGGAGGGGAGTGGAGGTGGGTGATAAGCGGATGAGGGTTGCTGGTTGCACCAGTTGTGTGTAGCACTTCTGCCACGGGGGTGAAACGAGTAGTCTAAGGAGCAGGGTTGGGTATCCACAGATTTTATTATCAAAAGAAAAAAGATGGAGTGACAGTTTTTGCAAACTGTTCTAAAATACCTTAAGGCATTTTTTTTTAATTTTAAAATTAACTTTTAGAGTTATATAAAAATGGTGGCTTCATGATGGCATCTTGATATGTAAGTCATTATACCTTTTCTTATTCATTGTCATTATATCTTTTCTTATTCATTGTCTCCTCAATGTTCTCCCTTTCTCTCTGCCCCATCCTTACTGGTTCCCTTTCTCCATCCCAATAGTCTCTTCTGTTTTCATGAATTCTGTTTAGTTTCTTCACCGTATTCCCTTAGTAGCTCTTACTAAGTCTTCATCATTTTCTTTTAAGTTTTACACTTCCCGACCTGCACCATGTGCATGCTCACAAACATACACACACACACCACACTCAAGCACACATTCACACCCATACCCACACACTCACACAAGTGCACACACACCCTCATATATACACATTTGCACACACACTCACATACATACACATGGAGGAGGAAGGAAGGAGATGTTTAAATGTCCAACTTTAGATCACTCATAGGAAGACTGTCATGTCCTCATTTTGGAGTCTGGCTTGTTCACTGAGTACAATGACCTCTATTTCTACTCATTTTTCATAATTTCTCTTTATATTGGACAAATTTTGAGGTTATTTTCTGAGACAATGGGGTCTCTTTCCAGAAGTCCATTATATGCTTTCGTCTTGAATTGTTTGTGTAAGATCTCTTTAACAGTTTCAGATCGCATATAGGGACCTTTGGTCCATTTTGAATTTATTTTATACAGAGTGAGGGGTAGATCTGAATCCTGTTTTCTGAACACCATGTTTCAAAGAGGCTGTGTGTTTTTGATGTCGTTGTTAATGTTTAGGTGGCTGTAGCTGGGTTGGTTTGTCTTTGGACCCCCACTCCATTCTGTTGAGCCACATGACTAGGGGTTGTTTTTACCTTTGTCAGTGCCATGACAGTTTTGTTGCTATGGTTTTGTAATATGAAATTGAAATCAGGCAGTGTACTGGCTCCAGCATCACTCGCTCTTGTCAGGATTATTTTGGTTATCTGGGAAATTTTTGTGCTTCCATATGAATTTTAAATTATATATTTTTCAAGTTCTGTGAATACTGTAATTAGAATTTCAGAAGGGATTGCATTGAATCTGTGGATTGCTTTCGATATTATGGTTACATTCACAGTATTAATTCTTTTAATCCATGCATATTGGAGGCCATTCCATAGTCCAGTGTCTTCTTCAGTTACTTTCTTTGTTGTTTGAAGTTTTCATTTGTAAAGGTCTTGTACATCCTTGATTAAGTGGATGATATCCCCCTTCCCTATTCTTCCAAGAGTTCATTATCGGTATGTAGAAACAGGGGTGGGTTTCACATGCTCGATCTTTGTATCCTACTGCTTTGAGGTCTAAGTGTTTTCTGGTGTCTCTAGACTTGGTTTCTTTAAAGTAGAGGATCATGTTAAGTAAGGCTACTTTGACCTCTTTCTTTCTGATTTGTACTTGTATTTCTTTTGTCTTCTCACTCTAGCTAAGATTTCAACTTTATATAACTTGGAGGAGAGAGAGAGGGAGGGAGGGAGGGAGGGAGGGAGGGA
>NC_034602.1:11124954-11139213 GCF_900095145.1 Mus pahari
TTCTTTATTGTACTTTTTCCCATTTAGTATAATATTGGATATAAAATTTACATATAAATTTCTTAGGATATGTTCTATGTGTTCCTAATTTCTTCAGGGCTTTAATGATGAAGGGATGCTCAACTTTAGCAAACTCCTTTTCTTAATCTGTTGAGATGATCATGTGACTTTTATCCTTAAGTCTATTTATGTATTGTATTTTACTTACTGACTTGCAAGTGTCGAACTAAATTTGCATTAATAGATAAAACCTATTTCTGTGTAGTCTGATCTCAAAGTGTCCTTGAGTTGGATTTCTATTTTACTGAGAATACTTATAACACTGTTCATCAGAAAAGTTAACCCATAATTTCCTTTTACTACTATATCCTCCTATGATCAGAATAACATAGGCTTCATAGAGTGAGTCTCTGGACCCATGTTGAGGAATGTTTTGGGGACAATTTGAGGAGTATTGGTGTTAGCTTTTAAAAGATGCAATAGAATTGGGCGGTGAACCTCTTCTGTGTGGGCTTCGCCTACTTTGTGAGGAGACATCGCTCACTATGCATTTAAATTGTTTATGACTTCTTAGTTTAACTTTGGTAGCTTGCATGTTCATAGCAATATACCCATTACTTCTATATTTTCTAATTTTGGAAATAAACATTTCCTAAGAATTCCACATCAATCATCTGAATTTCACTGGAATCTGTAGTACTTCCCCTTTATTACCTCTAATTTTACTAATTGGAGCCCACTTTCTTTTTCTTTTGGCTAACTTGGTTAGAGAATTGTTAATGCTGTTTATTTTTTCAAGGAACCAGTTTTAATTTGATTAATTCTATATTGTTCTTTTATACTCCAGTTTTTACATTTCTGACCTGATCTTTATTATTTTTTGTTTACTATTTTGGGCTTTGGCATAGTCTCATTTTATGAAGATTCCCCAAGAACATTATTAGGTTATTTATTTTAGATTGTTCTGATTTTTTAAAATGTAAACATTTATACTATAAATATTTCTCTTAGAACAGCCATAGCTATATCCTAAAGATTCTGGTAAATTATGCTTTCATATTCATTTGATTCTAGGAATTGAATTTTTTTCTTCCTGATTTCTTCAGTAGCCCACTGATCATTCAAGAGTTTATTACTTACTCTCCAAATATTTCTATAGTTTTTCTTGCTAAGTGTATCTAGGTTTATTTCATTGTGGTCTACTAAGATAAAAGATATTACTTCTATTGTTTTGTATTTATTATTCTTAGTTTGTGACATAGAATGAAATGGTGATTTGAACGAGAATGGCCCCCGTATGCTTATGTGTGTGAGTACTTGATCCCCAGTTAGTGAAAACGTTTAGGAAGGGTTAGGAGGTGTGGTCTTGTTTGAGTGCGTGTGACCTCATTGGAGGAGGTATGTCACTGGGGTAGCATTGAAATTTCAAAAGCCTATGCTAGTTTCATAGTTTCAGTCTCTCTCTCTCTCTCTCTCTCTCTCTCTCTCTCTCTCTCTCTCTCTCTCTGTGTGCAGACTACTACCTATCAAGCTGTCCATGGTGACAGAAGGGGGTTCTTCTTCAGTGTCCTTTAGAGGAATCACTGAGTCATCAACATCCCCAACTGGATTTGAAGCTTGTAAAGGCTGTGGTTCAGCCTGGTATAGGGCCCTGGCTGCTTTTCACTGTCACCTCCTGGCTTACCTTTGGGACAGGCTTTGGCTTCCTCACCCACAGCTGGGGAGCTGGATGGTGGGGCTGTACTTACCTTAGCTTCCTTTGAGTCTTTCATCTTCCTCTCAGCACCCTTCAACTGTCCTGTCACAATGTTTGTGAACCTCTGAAGTTCTTCTTTCTCTCCTCTGACTCGTCTTTTTAAGAGATTGTACCGGGAGACTGCCCCTAGTCTACTGCCCCACCCAGTGCTTGTTCTACAGTACTGTGCCCGACTCCCTAGGGCTTCAGAACTTGAACAACAATGAACTCACTATATTTGCTGAGGCTAATGCCTTCCCACTGCAGCTTCGCAGCTATATGCAGATAGCAACTCTTTTTAAATTTGGCTTTTGAGGGTGGTCTCTACTCAGATAAATCTACACTGATAATTTTCTTCAGTGGCTGTCTTTTTCAACAGCCACATCGTTTCATTTCCTGTGTATTGGAATGTCAACCTTGGGACAGTAAGAATCATGAAGGAACTGCACTTTGGAGAATACACACTGATACCAGGCTGAGGGTTTTTTTTTTTTTTTTCTGGTTTTTGTTCATTTTCTCATTGTTATAGCAAAGCCTGTGTTACATGAAAGTGGTATCCACACTCATAATGCTAATGTACCCCAAGCTATACCTGAGAGGAAGGGCGTTATTGAGAGTATTTATCATTTCCTGTAATGGTTCAGAAGTTCATCCCGAAGGCCCGGCCCTGAGAACTCATTCCTTCAGTTCTACCAGTGACCTTACAAGCTTATAATTCCTCGCTTTAAATACAAGAATTTCAGTTTCCTGCTTCCTGTACTAAATCCTGACTGGCGCTGTGGTATATGGGATTTGTTTTGTCAGCTTTGACTCCAATGTTGGAAAGCGCTGTTTCTATGACACCTAGATTTACCTCATTACCATTGTTTCTGAAATGCCTTTAATGGCATGACACTATCATACAGTGAGAAACATGTGTTTGGTTCTCATCTCTAATTCCTGGCAGAAACCATCTAAAACTCTTGATGTTTTCTGGGTGAGTGGGAAGAAAAAAATTTTTTTGAATAGTCCATAAGAGCTAGAATACCCTCACTCAACCATACATGTGGTTTTGTTAATGGGGTACATCTTGGTGGGGCCTTCCATAGCTTCCAGGAGGGGCTGGCTAACATGGTTACAGGGTAAGAACGTTTAACCTCACCCTTGACAAGTATGCCCGAAGAGGGCATGGATAATCTTCTCCTGGCTTTTCTTGCGATGTATCTTTAGTTCGTAAAACCTCACTAAATGTTAACGAGCAAACTGTGTTACTGAGTTATCTGAGTCATGTCAGGAAAAGTAGAGACAGTCATGTAACATCCGGCTTAGAGCTATGTGGTCAGAAGTATTGGAGGCCTGGGCTTTGCAATTTGTCTCTGCAGTGAGGCAGCCTTTGGGAACTGTTTCTTTAACATGTGTATGATCTATCACTAACCCCAAGTCGATGGAAGCAGAGCGGAACTGAATTAAACCATGGAACTTTAGCCAATGTCCGAGAAGTGATTGATGTAGGTACCTACCTCCCTTAAACGTTTGATGTCAGACATACTCTGTGAGTTAGATACAGATCAAAGTGGGCAGCAATCATACCTCATTTCATAGATGGGAACTCTTTACCACCTCACCTTGATAATCAGGACTCTGTAACCTGTGGACACCAGCATCAAATGAGGTGGGAACAAGGGGACCGGATACTAAGGTCACACGATGTAAGGACAAGGCTAAAACTGGAGGGACCCAGACTGTGAAGGAAAGCATTGCTAGTGTTTAGTAAGACAGGTCCAGTGCAGTGTATAGTGTAACAACGACATAGCAAGCCACAAAGCCCTGGCCATGTGTGTAAAATCCATCAAAGAGGCAGTTCATCACGTGATCTTTGTGTGTTCCATTCTGGACAGTTCAACCAGGCCAGCTCACAGGAGTCTTTCCTTTGATCTGCCTAACTTTTTCCAAAATGCTGTCTTTGCTCTCCTTACACAACCTTGACAAGAAGGATTCCAGTTTCAAAGTGTAAGTGGTGTTCACAATGCATCACAGGTAGCTTTTGCTTTTTAATTGTGATTCAGTGAAATGCCAAACAGAAGGTTTTTTGGTTTTTTTTTTTTTAAACCACATGACAAAGCATAAGTTTCATGATTAATTACCTTGAGTTCAGATATAATTTAAACATATTGACTTGTCTGAAGTAACTGCCAGACAGTGAAGCTGGGGAGACAGGAAGTACCTGGAGAGACTGCTGAAACAGGCTGGAGGGGAAGTCGGCTGGGGGGNGGGTGGGAGGGGTGGGGGTGGGTTGGACGTCATCATTTAACTGGTCTCCAAGCCTAGGCAGAGAATAGCCACAACTGCTGATGGTCAGTGGAATCAAACAGATAAATTATGGCTGAACTCTGACTCTGCAATGAATAGAAAGCGAGTCAATAGTTCAACTTTGCGCAACCCTAAAATATTAGTTCTGAAACTGTCCATTACAAATGGTTTTCTTCTTCTTCATACACGTGATCTATTCAGAAATTTCCTCTGGGGGGCTCAGAACTGCTGTTGCTAATCCCCAGCCTTGGGTGAACTGCTGGGATTGTAGACTCCCTGTTCTGAGGTGGCTTCTTGGCTGGGGGTGGGGGGCGGGCAACAAAGGTTCTTCAGCATGAATGAAGGCTTGAAAGCAGGGCAATGAACCTTGAGCTGGGGAGCCAGGCTGCTCCCGGGGCTCTCTGTAGTGGGGCTGGGTAGAAGAATGAAACTGATTTCTTTGCAGCAAACTGGGACCAGATGCGGGTTCTCTGTGTAGAAAGTCTAAAAATCTAAGCAGCTGCTTTCAGTTTTTGATAATGGATTATGGTGTTGAGGGTCTGCACCTACTTTGATGCTCATGCATAAGAAAGCAAAATGGGAGCATTTGGGCTAACCTCATGATTTTTGACACACCCTTCGTGTGTGTGATTCGGTGACCCCTTGAAGCCTAGCAGAACCGTTCCGTGCCATCTGGGTGAAGGGAACAGATTCCACTGAGGCATGATCACAGACTCCATTCATCCCATAAACTTGATCCACAGTCCTCCTGGAGGTTTTTAACTCGGCCCAGAAAGCTGGATTTCTGGGAGCTTGAGATCTGGGCAGCTGCTCCTCTTCCTCTTCCTCACTCAGAGGCTTGAGTTGAAGCCAGAAGCTGAGCAAGAACTTCACCCATCTAGGGAGAAAAGCTTTTTAAATAAGTCATCTTTGTCAAGAGTGATGTAGATGAAGCAGCTCCAGGAGTCTAGGAAAAGGCAACCAAGGAGGTGAATTCAGCTTTGCTGAGTGGAATGGCAAAAGGGAGGGAAGGGGGACTGGGCAGAGGAGGCAGCCCCATTCCTCCTGGTCAAGGCAAAGGGTAGCTATGCGCTTCACAAGGTCATCTAACCGATCCACAATAGCATAAGAACTCAGAGAGGACTCTGAGAACAACGAACACAGTAGAAAACAGAGGAAAAAAAAATAGGACTTGACTGTGTCATTTGATTAAATTTTAGTAAAATGAAGCATATTAATTAGGGTCTTGGAGGGAAAAAGAACCCAAATGACAGTTGCAGCAAGGGAGGTCTGTTTCTAGCCCCCTTTTCTCTCGTCACGATGCACACTTTCCTTACCAAAGGCTAATCATGTTAACTTCAGTTAAAGTATTTCTCTACAGTAACTTCTAGAATGGTGTTATTCAGCCGAATACCCAGGTGTTGTGGCCTAGACAAGCAGACATGTGAAAGTTATCATCATTAGAAGTTAGTGTTAGCAATGGAGTACTACTCAGCTATTAAAAACAATGAATTTATGAAATTCTTGGGCAAATGGATGTATCTGGAGGATATCATCCTGAGTGAGGTAACCCAATCACAAAAGAAGTCACTAGATATGCACTCACTGATAAGTGGATATTAGCCCAGAAACTTAGAATACCCAAGATACATTTTGCAAAACACAAGAAAACCAAGAAGGATGACCATCGTGTGGATACTTCATTCCTCCTTAAAATAAGGAACAAAATACTCATGAAAGGATATAGATACAGAGACAAAATTTAGAGCTAAGATGAAAGGATGGACTATCCAGAGACTACCCTATCTGGGAATCCATCCCATCATCAGCCACCAAACCCAGATACTAATGCACATGCCAGCAAGATTCTGCTGAAGGGACCCTGATATTGCGGCCTCTTGTGAGGTTATGTCAGTGCCTGGCGAACACTGAAGTGGATGCTCACAGCCAGCTATTGGATGGAACACAGGGTCCCCAATGGAGGAGCTAGAGAAAGTACCCAAGGAGCTGAAGGGGGCTGCAACCCTGTAGGTGGAACAACAATATGAACTAACCAGTACCCNCTGAGCTTGTGTCTCTAGCTGCATATGTAGCAGAAGATGGCTAATGGGCCATCACTGGGAAGAGAGGCCCCTTGGTCTTGCAAACTTTATGTGACCCAGCACAAGGGAAGGCCTGGGCCAAGTAGTGGGAGTGGGTGGGTAGGGGAGCAGGGGTGGGGTGGGGTATAGGGAACTTTTGGGATAGCATTTGAAATGTAAATAAAGAAAATAATAATAATAAAAAAAGAAGTTAGTGTTAGAGTATTTCTTTGGTTCTTTTCTTGGAAGGAAAAGAGAATGGGAGTCAAAGGATGAAGCCTATGTCTTAAAGGGGACAGTGGTCCTTATCGTTCACCATACATTTCCATATGCACACAGAACGTGTGTGTGTGTGTGTGTGTGTGTGTGTGTGTGTGTGTAGATGCCTGTGTGTATATTCATGTAGAAGGACTAATGAGCCTTAGGTCAAGGAGACAATCAGTAAGGAAATCAAGAAAATACAGCTCTCCAAGTCCCGAATATTTCCTGTCCAGATTTAAAAATGAAAAACTGATCCCCAGAGATGCTCTGAGACTGCCTGTCCTTCCTGTTGGGATGTCTTAAGGGGAAAGCTTCCTTTCTTTTTCCTAACATTGAAGCTCAAGTGTCAGAATGTCCAGACAAAAAATCTTTGCAAGGGATACTCCCCTCTGTATAGGCCGTTAGAGGATGATGGAGCAGCCCTGCATGGGTTCTCTTCAAAGATGCCTGCTAGCCAGGGTTAAGGAACAAAGGTGACCTGGATCCTGATGCCAACAGTGTACAAGGAAGAAGCCTGTCCTCTAAGAAATGACCAAGTTTGCATTTCTGGAGACTTGTGGTTTTGTGGAGTTTAGTATATATTGGAGTAAAACTTAAGTTGATGAACAAGAAGCATTTTATTTTTTCCTACCACCTAGAAGAAAGTTAAATAAATGTTGATGTTCATCAATGATCTACCACAGTGACAAAATACCTGGGGAAATCAACTTAAAGGAAGACTTACTTTGGTCCATGGAAGCAGTCCATGGTCATTGGCTCCAGTATAGTTGGGCAGAGCATCATGGGAAGAAGCAGATAGTGGGCAGATTTTCATGTTCATGTTATCAGAGGTAGGAGGATGAGCGGAAGAGGAGGAGGAGGAGGAGGAGGAGGAGGAGGAGGAGGAAGAGAAGGAGGAGGAGGAATGAGGAGAACGAGGAGGAAAAGAAGAAAGGAGGGCAGAAGAGCAGAGTGGAGGCAGGGGAAAGATCTACTTGTCATAAGCAAATTGTGCTGACCTACATTACCTACAACTAGGTCCAACCTCCTTGTGGTAGTTTGAACAAAAACTATGCCCCACATTTGAACACTTGTTCTACAGTTGTTGTTGGTGTAGGGAGAGGTTATGGAACCATTAGGAGGTGGCAGAGGTTGGGGATGGACTTTGAGGGTTTATAGCCTTACCTCACTTCCTCTTCTCTCTTTCTTCTTCCTGTGTGTGGGTGAACATGTGACCAGCCAGCTTCCTGCCTCTCTTGCCACACCTCTGCTGAAGACTGTTGCCATGTTTTTCCCACCGTGATGAACTCCACCCCTCTGGTACCACAAGCCAAAACAAACTCCTTCCTTCTGTTGTTTTGGTCTGGGCATTTTATCACACCAGCAGAAATAGAACTAACATGTTTCTCTTAATATTTTGTTCACAAATGAACTTTACAGTGGATTAATTTATTGGTAATGTCAGTGCCTTCCTGCTGTAGTCTCCTCTCTGAACCCATCCTCTACACTACCATACTGAGAATCAAGCCTTGTGTTAGAAACTACCTCAGTGACCTTTTTTTTAATGTCCTCTAACTTTTGAAGAATATTTAGAAAACTTCTCTCTCTCTCTCTCTCTCTCTCTCTCTTCCTCCCTCCCTCTCTCTCTCTCTCTCTCTGCTCTCTCTGTGTGTGTGTGTGTGTGTGAGAGAGAGAGAGAGAGAGAGAGAGAGAGAGAGAGAGAGAGAGAGAGAGAGAGAGAGAGAGAGAGATACACATACTAATACATGTAGAGAGGGGCACACTCCTATCTACAGAAGGGCCAGGTCTATTTTGTCATCTCTACTTTATTTCCTTGAGACAGGGTCTTTTACTGAGCCTGGGGCTAGTCTGGCAGCCAGTAAGCCTCAGTCATACACCTATCTCTGCCCTACACAGTGCTGGGTTACAGGTGACACCCAGATTTTAAATGTGGGTGCTAGGGATTTGAACTCGGGTCCTCATGTTTGTTTGCATGCCAAGGCTCCTAACACTTGCCCTGCTCTTCTGTAAAGCCATACTCTGGGTTCTTTTTGATTGTCCAAAGATAATATCTCTATCTATCTATCTATCTATCTATTAATTGAGCTACAATTTTGGCCATTTCTTTGAAATTTTTTTCACATAGTAGAATTGAGACTTGAAAACCTCTATTCTGAACCTGGCCACTGAGCCTATTCACAATGCCTTGGCCTCCACCACTGCACTTTGGATAGCTGTAGTGCCTCATAGGTCTACTGATGTGTCAGTTAACTAATGGAGCATCTAAAGGAGGCTGTCATTCCAGGTCCATTCTTCCATGTTATACAAAATAAAGCCTGTAGGTTCTACCAGGCCCCTGGCTACTTTCCCCCAGGGTGGCCATGTCAGACTCAGCACACCAAAAGTTCATAATGTCCAACTAAGTTTGACTTTTAGACAAAACCAAACAGTTTCTTGTAGTATGTCCTAAATAATACTTGAGATATGCTTACACGAATGAAGTATTCATTGCCTATTTGGCATTTAAGTATAAATTCTGCATTTTATCTGGCCACACATTCTTGAGGAGTCTCATCTTGGGTATACTCCTGGACTACATGGGTTGGAAATATGATTTTCTATTTGTGCATTTGCCCCACAAATCTTTTCCTATCAAAATAATTTTTTCTTCCTCCAGACATCCCCAGAGCCCCTGCCGCTTCCTCGTCTCTGCTCTGCGTTTGTGGTTCCCAGCTATGGCTGGCTTTGCCTCTGCTGGTGTTATAGTCTGAATCTGCCATAGCCTCAAAAACTCCCACAGTTTGAACACTCAGCCCTAGTGTGTGGCACTGTTTTGAAGGTTATAGAGCCTTTATGAATTGGGGCCTGGCTCACAGGAGTAGGACATTGAAGGCGAGTCTTTGAAAATTATTCCTGGCTCTGGCCCTAGACCCACACTCTCTAATTCCTGGTTTCCTACCCTGTGACATGCCTCTGTTGCATGCCTTTGCTATCATAAACACCCCATTCTTCCACCATAGGGACTCTAACACTCCTGGAACTCTGACCTCCAGAAAACCTTTCTTTTTTATAAGCTGTTTCTGTCAGGTGTTTGGTGACAGTAATGCAAAAATAAATACTAGAGTCCAGAATATGGAAACTCCTGATTTTCATTCTTTATTTTCTCCTGACTGTCATGAGGATTTTAGAGTAAAATGGACTGAGTGTTGCAAAAAGGACTACACATGTAAATGCATTCAGGAGCTAGCAGTCAATACTAATGTTTGAAACAGGACTGGTAATATTAGTCAGGAGGTCTTTGGCAAAGAGATGAATTTAAGCTCTTCCTAAAGACGTTTTCCAAAACTCTACCTGGACACACAAGGCATATCTGCCCAGCTGGTGTACTGTCACCTGGTATCTTCTACTTGATGGCATAATTTGTTTCCATCTCTTTCCTGAAACACTTGGGTCTTACAAATCATTGAAAAAGGTTTGAGAAAAATGGTGTATGCCTCCCTTGAAAAGTGGACATGCAACATTCATTAATTAGACCCAAGTTTCTGTAAGGGAGGAGACACATCTGCTATAGTCATTGCTTTAACCACATAGCCAACATACAGACAACTCTCAAAAACTATTTGTTAAATGAATAAGAATGAGTTTTTAATCATTTTTTGTGCACACTGCCTCATCATCATGAGTAACCAATATTTTAACTGTAAATTTGGATGAAGACCAAACTGCATGAGAGAAGGAAAAATTCTTATGGTTGAAAAATTAATTCAATTTACATATGATACTTAAACTTTGAACCCATGTCTTGCTAGCTGAGTCTGGCATTGGGGTATGTTTTATTTGGCTATCAGGGTTTTAGAAAAATGTAAACTTTATTCCTAGAGACAGGTATGAACTGATAGTTCATCTCTCTCACTCCCAGGTGTCTCATCTCTTCTCTACCCTCAAAGCCCTTACCTGGTCTCTGAAGACAGAGTTTCAGCCTGCTAGAGATTGATCCATTGACGTCCTATAACCATCTACTCTTAGTGTCTCTTTCTCTCTCTGGCTCCCAGCCCACTCCTGGCTGGTTCTCCTGATCAGGGAGTATTTAACTTTCCCACCTGTGCTCTTTTTTTTTTTTTTTTTTTNATTACACATGTGAGTGTGAGTATAAATGTGTGTGATGTGAGTGAGCATATGTGTGTGGTTTTACCCACACTTGTATACACATGCATGACAAAGCCAGAGGTGGCTATCTTTCTTTATTGTTCTTTACATGATGATGATGATGATGATGATGATGATGATGATGATGATGACAATCTCTCACTGAACCAGAAGCTAATTAATTGACTACAATTGACTAGAGTGGCTGGCCAGTGAGCTTCAAAGACCTGTCCATCTCTAGCTCCCCTGCCACCATGCCTAGTTTTTATGTGGGTGCCAGGGATCCGAACTCTGGACCTCATAGTCACGTGGCAAGCACGTCACTAACTGAACCATTCCCGGGACTATTGTGACTACTATTTTGGCTCAAGAAATATCTTGGTGGCTCTTGATGTTAAGGATACACATAAGAAGTTTCCAGTCAAGCATTACTAATAATGAATCATAAGGAAATGTATTGTAAAACAATGCTTTGGTATGTACCATTTCTTAAAGGTGAGAGCAAGGCATACACTAATGTGGTACATATGTTTCTCATTTTGTATATAAAACATTAAATCTTTTCTGGATATCTGATATTATAGGCAAAAATATGTTCAGGGATATTTCTATATTTAGCAGGCAGTTTGACATGTCTCTTTAGCAAAACAATATAGTAAGAGGTTCTCCGCTGTGCCTAGTTATCATAAAAGTCCATCTTCTCTTAGAGCTGTCTAAGACTTCCCTGGAACTTAAATTTTTTCAAACACCTATTTTTAATGATGGCACTTAAACACTTTAACCTCCCTTCTAGCCCACCATCCACCAGAGGTAGTGGAAAAGAAAGGGTACTAGGAGACAGGGAAAGTGGACCTGCTTAGAACTTGTTCTTCGGAGCAAGTCCTGTCTGTGTTCTCTGGATTGGCAGTTCAGTTCACACAGAAGCAACCACAGCCTGATCTCCTAGCAAACACTTCATGGATACTCCAGCCATG
Organism: Mus pahari; assembly: GCF_900095145.1. Classification (NCBI taxonomy): domain Eukaryota; kingdom Metazoa; phylum Chordata; class Mammalia; order Rodentia; family Muridae; genus Mus; species Mus pahari. Next base: position 11,136,399 of record NC_034602.1, read on the forward strand.
CCCTCGGGATAGCAAACACTAATGAGCATCGGGGCACTACCTAGCAGAGACAGTCAAGCCTCAGACTGGGCTTGCGTCAGCAGGAGGGACCCGGAGGGTTGCCAGGAGTTCTTGGCTGAGCTTCTCTCAGTGAAGATCACTGTCCATTAAGTCCTTTTATACACTCTCCAAACATCACATGTCCTCTGCGTGTCTTGCCTCAGCACATGAATCTATCTCAGCTGACATCACTCTGCCAATCAGCCTGAGTCTGCAGAAGCGGCAATAAATTGCAGCACACCACCAGACATTTTTTTTTTTTTATGTCCATTTCTCTCTATGGAGTCCTGACAAATGCAGCTCAACTACACAATGTAAGTGAACCAATACATGCATGTTGCTAGCAAAGTATCTTTCATCATGTTTCCTTTCACATGCTTGCCTTAGCAGTACATCCTCTTTCCTGTGTATGCTTCGTCGAAAACTTCCTTCACAAGTCTGCATTAGTCTTTCACCCATGTCCACTTCAGCTAAGTGTCCCTTCATGTGTTTGACCCAGCAAAACAACATCCAACACAGCTGACTTTCCATAGAAGCCTTAGGTTTCCACTTCATTCCCCTATTTTCATTTCCCATAGAACTTACCTCACTCTTTAATACCCTTCCTTTTATCTACTACCATAGATGCATGCATGAACACATGGAGGGAGGCAGGTGAATAAATAATACTTTTCTGTTGTTAGACTGACGTGTGAACAAATCATACTGTCTATATTCCAGACCTTGACTGTGGCAGTGACCATGGGATTGTCACGTGTTGTGATATGATTCATCTGGATGTTCTCTGTCTTTCACATAGTAGGTTACTAAAGGATGTTTGTTGAGTTGCACAGAACATATTACTATCTAGATACACTATAAAAAGGCACAAGTGGAAATCATCATTTATTTATTTTTTTATTTATTTACTTTATTGGTTATTTTGTTTAGTTACATTTACATTTCAGATGTTATTCCCCTTCCTGATTTCCCCCTCCAAAATCCCCTCTCCTCTGCCTCGCAGAGGTTGCTCCCCCACTCACCCACCCACTCCCACTACACCACTCTCACTTTTTTCTTTTAATTGGTCATTGGAGAGGTTTGTATTTACCATCTGTCCTAACATCTGCTTTGGGCTCAAATGCTATATTTCTTCAAACCTGGAGAAAGCAAAATGTAGAGTTTGATGAATTGATGCATCAAGTAGAGTTCATAGTTTTCCTGTTCTTCTAGGAGATTTGTATGGCTTGAGGCATCAAAGACCACTTTCAATTTTAGAAAGTGCCTAGTTGAATTATGATGATCTCAAGGTCTTTCTTTTACTCCAGTTTGCATGTGAGTGTGCATGCATGTGTGTGTGTTTATTGGTCATGCTTTTCTGCTTACTAAGATACATGGACATAGGAATGTAATGGGTCTGGAAACATCAGCTCTTTGTTGTACATCTTCTACTTTAAATCTCGGTGTATGCAGTTGTAGGAAATTGCTATAGATACAGTCATGACATCACAAGTCAAGCACAAAGCCCTCAGGTGGGTAACTAACTGAATGAGCATATGAAATTCTAACCACAAAGGAAGTATGATCATGTAAGTGTAAATGTTCTGAAAACCAAAGTTCCAGGAGCAACAAGCAGCGTCAAGACACTGACACTCTGACTTCACTAAGTTCCTCAGGGTCATCATTCTCCAAGCTTTCCAGAAGAAATCTGAATCTCGCTAACAGCAGGTGGGAGGCAGATGAGGAAACACCAAAATATCTTTTGTGAGAAGCAGAATCTATATCCTATTTTTAAAAGGTCTGACTTGTGAATGTAGAAAATAGATAAATCTTAAGTTGTTAAATTTTAATGCCTAGTCGTATCCTCTTTGTCTCCCTATAGCATCCTAAAGTAAAAGTGCCTCTGAAACAAAGGTACACGTGCATCGCCTGGGATGGTTATACAGGCTTCAGAGTGCTGGCATTTACAGTGACAATGTGCTGCAGGTCTTCAGATCATACAGAGCCGCCGGGCTTTGACATCTGAATGCAAATCTTACATCAAAATTGGGGTACAATGGGTGAAGAGGTACAGTAATACTACCTTCTTACAGTATCGCATTTCTCAAAGTCTGAGACATATTTCTTCATATTCCAGTATTTCTAACCTTGGTCTGTGGCAGTCACACTAAAAATGTACATTTACTTGGTCAAACAGAAGGTGGTTGGTGACTTGTGGCTGTTGTCAGAATGTATGGGATGAGTGCTCTGTTGAATGACTTCATGCTCTGTCACCTAAGTGATCTTTGTTGGCGAGATCATGTGGAGGTCAAAGTTTAAGTTACACTTGTTCATTTGGCTACACGCAGAATTCATCTGGAACACTTTTGAAAAATCTCCATGTCTAGGACCCACATCCAGAGAATTTGACACAATTTTTCTCCTCAAATGATTCTATCATACAGCAAAGCTCAAGAAATGCTGGGTACTGAAACATCTTCACAGTGATCATGCAGTCCTAGCCACTGACCTAAAGACATCATTCTGTGTGTATCAGACAGCAGGACTCAGGAGTCCTTACCTGACTCAGAAGATGCCATAGCTTAAAGAGCTGTGTAGTTTCATTTGGGAAGTGATCCTTTCCCAGCGAAATGCTTCCTAACTATGTCTCCCTCACAAGTACTCTTTCCAGTGAGGTAGCAAGAGAATACGTTTATCCAAGTCAAGAAAGTGCTGGTTTTAAGGATTGGAAGTTGGCTTACTAGTAAAGTGAAGTAGGTAGGTAGGTAGGTAGGTAGGCAGGCAGGCAGGCAGGCAG
>NC_034602.1:11139233-11161153 GCF_900095145.1 Mus pahari
ACAGACAGACAGACAGACAGACAGACAGACAGATAGATAGATAGATAGATAGATAGATAGATAGATAGATAGATAGATAGATAGATAGATAGATAGATTCTACTTCTCTTCTGTGTGTCTTCAAATAATACCAACCAACTATCAGGAGTCAGGAAGCAATGTCATATACCTAGGCTATGAAACAAAATGCCATTTTTGGTACTAAAAGTGTGGCCAAGTGTGGGTCCAAATGTTTAATCCCTTCCTAATGTGAAAAAGCTTGGACTCAGAACCAAGCTGTTTTATGCTGAATTAGAATGTGATCTCTTATAGAGTACTTCTATATGACTTATCAATAAAACAAAGCTATTATTTCTTGTTAAATCTATGGTATGTCATTAGAACCTTTGGATTTTAGTCTTGAGAACAAAAGTAGAAAGAGCGTAAGGTAGACACAATGACCTTGCTGGGACCAGGACTGTGTTAGTCATTCCACCTTAAGTGGGTATCATGTCATTCCTCTTTAGCAGAAATAAGCAATGGAGTTCAGAGGATCCATTCACATTTTCTATAAAACACTCTGAAGAGAACCGTGCAGAAAGTGTGTCAGCTGAGACATACCAACACAGCTAGGAATCTTTCTGTGGCAAAACTAAATCAGCACTTTGCTAACTATGTTCCTGGGAAGCAGACAATCTAGAGGGTACCCCCAATGACACAGGACTGGTATGTGGAGCAGAGATGAAAGAGGATAGTTACGGGTAGAGAGAAGTGCTTGCCTGCCAACACCTGTACTCATATAAGCACCCCTCTTCCATTAAGACATAGTCAATCCCTAAAAGCCCTGAATTTCTTTCCCCAACATCCAGGGTAATTGGTGTCTGGCGTCTGTTAACAACGGGATTATTTTGAACATGACTGGCTAAACTTGTTGACTATAAGAGGAGACTTAGAGCCTTTATCTAAACAGCTAGTGATTTGAAAACTCCTTGGATATTGTGGAGCTAAGAGGTATTCAAATGGATGGGAGTGGCATGCAGACTCCTGACAGATAAAATGTGCAAAGCTGCTGAGGTGCACGCAGCTCTGCCATACTTTCACCCTGTTATCGCCAGAGAATGGAGCATCTGCGAAACAGGGATCCATGATTCCTTCTGCCGTGGTTCCTGAGGCTTACAGTGCGCCTCCTCCTCCAAGTGTGTGTGTGTGTGTGTGCGCGCGCGTGTGCGTGTGTGTGTAGATGTGTGTGCATTTGTATATATGTACAAATGCTTTATTATTATGGCTTACTGTTAATGTCTTTCTACTAATAACGCTAAGAATAATTTAATATTCTAATTCATATTTTGACTCACTGTTCAAAAAGTCTTTGTAACAGTTTTAAAAACCAATTTTCTAACCTTATAATCAAATCAAATTCTACCAATTGTCTTTCTCTAGTCTTTCTGATTATGAAACAATCCACTCCTTTTGTTTGACTTCTGCGATCTGAGCCTGTTTGAATCTTGCAGCCGTTTGCTAACAGAAACCACCCATTGTTTTCATTGCTTTTGTCATTTACAGCATCCCCAGTTTTTAACTGGCGGCTTAAAATGTTTCTTCTCTACTCATACTTCTCTCCTATCTCTAAGTTATTTAAATATTTTGTTCAGTTATATTTTATATTCCAAACCCAGGAATTCCTGCACTTACAGTTCCTGGAAGCCTTTCTGTCATTTCATTTAGTGACTTAGCTATTTTTAATAAAGTGTTCTTATTTTACTGAAGTAAATCCTAAATAGAAGGTATGTTCCTCTAGGAAAAATCACATTTCCTTCACAGGGATTGTGTGTGTGTGTGTGTGTGTGTGTGTGTATAAAGACAAAGACATGCAAAGACACACATACACACACACACACACACACACACACACACACACACACATACTCTCACACACACTTTAAGTTCTTATCTCAGTTTAGAGTTTCATATCTATGGAATAGCACGTTTGGCTATTCTTCCTCCAACTGGAATGGCAGTTGTGAAATGTAACTTTCACTTGGCTGCTTTTTCTAGCTCTTCATTTCCTTGAGATCTGAGTACTTTCTGTCCTCCCATCGGGTATGTATCCGCCTAGTTGCCTGTTCTCCCATGTGACTATTAGCGCCCCCCAGAGCCTTACACTTCAAACAGCATTGGCTGCAGGGCAGACTCAGCTTCCCGTGAGCTCAACACCTACGTCTCAGCGGGCAGCGTTTCACCCATGTGGTGCAATCTCAGCTGTGTATAAGAAATGTTGTAATTGAATCTGTACTGGGAGTTCTGTAGCAAGGGGCTGTCAGAGCAGCTGACCTGCCACGCTGCTGGAGTCAGCTCTCTACCAAGATGAGCTCTACGACCTCGTCTCTGGAGGTTTAGCTTCTCCACTCTGCTCAGCCATACTGAGATGTTTTGTATAATTCACTTGCAGTAAAGCCTCACCAGTACCTCAGAGTCTGCTCACCTAGTATTTGTTCTCCACAAAAGGGTCTTTCCTCCAGCTTGTCATGTGGCCTCACTTTATCACCAGTCAGCACTGGGGTCAGATGCCTCACCCCTCTCTTGCTTTTAATCATGTTTTTAGCTAACGAAGTCTATGCTCAGAACTTCTGATAGCACAAAGTTACTTAGCTTGTTGATTTATTTCTAACTTGTTCCTCTGAATGTTATCTAGTTAAGGGAACGGATGTTGTTCTGAAGAACTGCTTGGCACATGTAGACACTCTCAGGAGAAACCTCTGTTGACTGGTTGGATAATGTCTTTGCTCTCTTACTTCCCTTTTTCCTGCTAAGACTTCTCTATCTAGCCTAGGCTAGCATCCATCTTGCAATCTTTCTGCCTCAGCCTTCTCTATTATGTGTAGTGGGTATCAATCAGGCTCAGATTCATGATTATAATAGTCAGCTTCTCAATGCAAGATCACCATGGAAGGGCAAGGCTGTATATACCTAGGAATGAATACTCCTCTGCGTGTGCTCATGTGCGTGTGCTTATCTGTGTTGCAAGTCTGAGAAACCAAATACCATTACTTGTACAATCCTCATCTACATCCCTTGAGCTACTTGACAAAGACCATGATGCAATCTCTGCTCTCACAACCCAAGAACATTTCGAGAAGGAAGCAGCAGAATAATTTCTTCTTCAGTTCATAGCTCAATGCACTCAACTAGATGTTTAGAACTTTGCATCTGAAAGTGGAAAAGGAGGTCTCCATAGTCCTTCCAGCGCTCACAGCTCCATAAACAAATAATTAACTCCTAACCAGGAGCCCCTTCGAAGCTTCTAATTTTGGCTTTTGCCTTTAGATGGACCAGTAGCTCCCCTTTCGTTGGAACATACTATTGCTTTAGGTTTCTAATACAGCACTGGTAATCTAAGGTATTAAGAGACTATTTAAGGGGCTGGAGTCAGGGCTCAGTTGTTAAGAACCCTTGTTGCTCTTGCAGAAGACCTTGGTTCAAGGTTCAGTTCCCAGCACCCACATGGTTCACAAACCCACATAACTCCGGTTCTAGGGGATCCAGTGCCCTCTTCTGAAGGCATCAATCATGCATGTGTTATATCTAAAATAAAACATAAATTAAAATAACACCTTATAAAGACTACTTAGGTATTCTAGAATCAGAGGTGGGGCAGATGCGGGACCCACCCATAGCTTACTCAGAGCCAAAATTAAAAGATGCTAGGCATAGAACAAGGGCAAACATAACTAAACAATTGGGAAGTATTTGAACATTTTTACAATCACTTTTGGCCAAGCATCAGCTTTGATCATTTGGTCCCATGGCTGGTCTGAGCTTCTAGAGACCCAAGAAAGCATCTCATCATGAGCTATAAAAATAAGAAACTAACTTCTGATTTTTCCCATGAATACCCTTAGTCCCCTTTTCCCATTGGGCGATAGGCTTTTAGCAAGATACTGTTACTGCCACAACTTGAGAGAACTTACCAAAAGGTCTCTCGGAATCGAATCTGTATTCAAAGACTTTAAAAGGACGGACCATGGATGCCTAGTTCCATGGAAGACCTATCATTTGTTACAGGAACCCGTGGATACTCCTTTTCAGCTTGCTATCAGGAGTGAATACAGTCACAGGGAATGTAAAAGCCTCATTATGGTTCTAAATTTCAGTTTATAACTGAAATTATGCATCAGGGTGCCTGCCTGTAACTCTATCACTAAGAAGCTGAGGCAGGAGGATTGTGAGTTCAAGTCGGTGTGTTATGCACTGTGAGACCCTGTTCAAAGCAAAGGAGAAAAAAAAGAAAAAAGAAAAGAAGAATCTTTTGACAGGAATAAAGAGAGAATTCCTTACCAATCCTGCCTTCTCCAGTAGCTACATGAAAAAAGTTTATTGAACCTGAACAGTAAACAGGAAAAGACCAGTCAAAGGAAGCAAGGGGATGTAAGGGGATATGGGGGTCCTCTGCAGTACAGCCTGGTGAGCAGGCATGAAAACCCAGTGTTCAAGGATCCACTCATCCTTTCTGTGGCATGTAGGCACACAGTAGACTCCCTGTGCTCTGTGTATCTTATCTGAATACAATATTGAGACACCTTTCTGGGTACCCCAAATACTGATTTTTTTTCCCCAAACACCTCTAGAATTCCCATAATAGATTTTCTTAAATCAAGGAGAAGTGAAATATTCTGTCTTATACTTTCATAATACCCTCAGTTAAGAAAGTAAATGAACTTTTTATTACCTCGAGTGCAAAATGGTCATAAAAAAATGACATGGGGACAATTTTGGCGTTTCTCAGCAGGAAGGAAACATCGAGAGAAATACCGTGTTTGGAGTGAGAGGACCTGTGCTTGCAGTTTGAGACTCTGCGCTGTGAAAAGGGCAGGCAACGGAAGCCATTTCTCAAATGAGGTTGCCTTAGCTTTTAGAAATAAAGTAGCTTCCATATTCCTGAACATCTGGCAGACATGTAAGATGTGCTTTGCCTAATTCTGAGGTTGTTCTGTTTATGCAGTTGGCACGAAGGAGCCCAATGCCATTTTAATATTTATGCTGTTAACAAATTCCTCCTGCCCCAGTCTCTGATTTTTCACAGATCAGAACATGCACTAGAATTTCAAAGACACCAAATTTAAAGTCAAAAGAGACATCGGAGATCAACTCCTTCATTTGGGGAGACTCTGCAGCAGAAAGTTCATTTTATTTTTAATATTATGCCATGAATATCTATTGAAGGAGCATACAAACTATATTGAAGGAAAAATTCTCCATTGCAGCTACAGAATACAGGAGTAGGGGACAGAGGCAGGGTGGTCATTCCACTTGCTTGGCCTCTCCACGGGGCTTAACTTTAGAAGCTATCTCTCACTAATGTCATACCAAAGAAAGCTACACCAAAGGACTGAAAGAATAAACAAATGAAACGGTCACTCTAAGGGCTTGCCCCACATGTGTTAGACCTCAATAAAAAGAGCAAAACAAAAAACCAAAAACTAAACCAAACAAACCTCTAATTATTTTGTAAAGAACACAGTTTAAGTTTAAATACGGGAAGGTTTTGTAAACTTACTGTGGTTTTAAAAAATTTTAATTTAATACATTACAAATTCCTTGCCCCTCTCCCCAAGAATAAAAAGGGAAAGATGGATGGTTGGACCTGCACTGGTCTTTCCCACCCTTAGAGAGGCCTTGTTTGAGAACAAAGGGGACAAGGGAAAGGGTGGCTGGCCTACTAAGTCATCCTCTGTACCACTGACCAGCAGGGAACTTGTCAGGGCCCCCTCTCAGAGCCCCTCTGGGCTGAACTGAGGTGACAGACAGAAGGACTTCATGGTGCCTTCCTGAGAAGTAACTTCTGTGATTGCCACTGAAGCCACAGCTCATCTAAGATTCGGGCTCCATGTACTAATGTTTTGTGAAAAAAAAAAAAAAAAAAGACAATTATTTTTACACGCCTTGTTCCAGAAACCATTAGAGCAAAGTCTCTTGTCAAGCACCGCTTGCGGCAGCCAGGTTCAGCAAAATGGCTAAGCCAGGCTACCCGGAGTGGAGCCAGCCAAGCCCCCCAGGACTTGGTTGAACTCTTGAGCAGAGGCCTGGGAGGCCTGGTCTTTTGGGAAGTGTTGACTGTGTCAGGCATTGAGTGAGCAGGAGAGACTCGCTCCAGGAAACAGGATTTCTCATGACAAATGCAGATGTGGTCAGCAGGGGGGCTGCCTACAGGAAGAAAGCAGGCGGTCCTCTGAGAGGCATCCATCATATCCACAAATACTTCTTAAAAGCTACCTTTAAATAATGGAAAGTGCTTCCTAATGTGTGTAGACAATGGAGCTGAGGGTAGTTTGCACCACACAGAGTAATAATGGAGCCGCATGTCCATTGAGGGGCAAGGTGTCTGCAGGGACTGAAGCTAACCATGAAATCCAACCCGCATCCCATTTTGTCCATCACAGCATCTCTGAATGTGAGTGATTCCCAATCTCCACTTCAACTAACAAAGTCCCCTATGTTCTAACAAGTTACCCCCACAGGCAGGGCAAGCTAGACAGTCTTTGCTGGGATCTAGGCAATAGAAGAAAGAAGGGCGAAGCAGTGGTGGATGCTGTCACCTGAAATGTAGGTTTTCAGGGTGTTCCAGTGGAGTTTGTGCTGATGTTCTCAGGTTGTCTCCCCAGAAATCCCAACTCAGGACAAAGTGTTGATAAGATGGAGAAAGATATCAGAACATTGATTGTGTTGACCACAAAACATGTAGAATCCTGCCTGCAGGAACTCTAGATAGTCTTTGGGCTGTTCAGGATTGATGACTTACAGCATCACCGTAAGCTTGCCAGTGCTAACAGAAAGACTCGTTTATCTTTCATTCATCTGAAGTTCTATGTGTCAGGGACTTTGCCTAATTTATTTGTCTTGTTCTTCAGAGTAACTCCAGAAGTCTATATAGTTGCTCTCCATCTGGTAGGTAAAACTACTGAAGGCTTCTCTATAGGCAAGAAGGGATGAGGTAGGATTCTGATTGGACATGACTACATGCTTGTCATCACCTCTTGGATACTGCCACCTAACCTTGAATGTATTCCTTCAGAGGAAAATGACAATATTCTTATGACTCAGGATCATAGACAAGGACCCAGAAAAGTTAGGTCTGTGTTAACAGAAGGAATAAAAATGGCTTCTTGAGTACTTGTAGTAGAGGCTTAGTTTTCCAGGGGGTCCACTTAGAAGAGTGATGTTGGCCAGGCTGTTGAACAAACAGGACAACCAAACAATCTCAAGTGGATAATTTGATCACTTATCATACTGGGCTTTCAGATGGTATCAGGCAACAGGAAAATGTGTGCCCACAAACTATGTAGAGTCAGACAGTCAACTTCAAGGGAATTGAAGTAGATAGAAAGGGAGTTGGGTAGATAGAAAGAGGAAATCTTAGAAACAAAGAATATGATTTTCCTATGTGATGTCTTTGAGAAGGGATTCCATGCACTCTGGTTTCAATGATGTTATTATTGGTTGTAAAGAGTCCTCCACAAGTTCATGTGTTCACATGTTTGCCAGTTTCAGCTAGTAGCTATTTGGGGATATTGTAGATTTTTAGGAACATGTGGCCAGGGTAGTTGATGTGAGTTTCTTTACTTCTGGTTCCTGGTAGAATGCTTGGTCAAAATGTAGACAAGCTGCCAAACAAGGCCTGGCCTGCTCCTGCTACTATACCCTCCCTAGTGTGATGGACTGATAGCCACAGAAGGTATGAATCAAATAAACCCTTCCTCCCTTAAGTTGCTTGTGTAAGATTATTTGGTCACACTGATAAGAGAAGCTAATACAAGTAAATATTCCCCAATTTCTTGTGCTAGAAATGTAATTCCCAAATTCACTTGATAATGGTATTAGGATATAGGATCTTTAAGAAGAAAATTAGGTCCTGAGGAGCTTTTCCCTTGTGGATGGGTTAAGTCGGAGATTGATGAATAATGGAGGGAGTAAGCTCTCTGACACACTAGCTGTGTCTTCTAATTGATGTTTTCTGTCATGTTCTGATGAGTTGGAGAAGTCACTTGCCATGCTAAGCAGTGTGTCAACATAGCCTCCAGAATCCTAAAATGAACACAATCCCATTCTTCATAGATCCTCCAGTCTGTGCTCATCTACAACAATAGGGAGTGGATTAAGAATGGATCCATATAGGCACAGAGACAAAATTTAGAGCTAAGATGAAAGGATGGACTATCCAGAGACTACCCCATCCGGGAATCCATCCCATCATCAGCCACCAAACCNAGATACTAATGCNCATGCCAGCAAGATTCTGCTGAAGGGACCCTGATATAGNGGCCTCTTGTGAGGCTATGCCAGTGCCTGGCAAACACNGAAGTGAATGCTCACAGCCAGCTAGCTATTGGATGGAACACAGGGTCCCCAATGGAGGAGCTAGAGAAAGTACCCAAGGAACTGAAGGGGGCTGCAACCCTGTAGGTGGAACAACAATATGAACTAACCAGTACCCCCTGAGCTCCTGTCTCTAGCTGCATATGTAGCAGAAGATGGCCTAATTGGCCATCACTGGGAAGAGAGGCCCCTTGGTCTTGCAAACTTTATATGACCCAGCACAAGGGAAGGCCTGGGCCAAGTAGTGGGAGTGGGTGGGTAGGGGAGCAGGGGTGGGGGGTGGTATAGGGAAGTTTCGGGATAACATTTGAAATGTAAATAAAGAAAATAATAATAATAAAAAAAGAAAGAAAAAAAAAAAAAGAGAATGGATCCATTAGGATACATTGGCTTGACTTTCCTGGTAAGTGTAGCTTTATTCTGGCCAGAAGCTGGGTCTTGCATTCTTCTGTATTTTTCTTTTAAAAATATTATTCTTTTTTTTTTGAGCTTGTAGAATAATTACATCATTTCTCCCTTCCCTTTTCTCCCATACACCCCTTCTCGCTTTCTTTTAAATCCATCGCCTCCTTTTTTTTTTCATTGTTGTTACATGCGTAGTGTGTGCCCTGTCCTGGGGAAGACTATTTTTCCCAGTCTCAACCTTGCTTAGTTGCTTTGTGAGCTCCTCACTCCCCAGTCCAGGCTGGCATGCCTGTTGCTGGCTTTGTTCAGCCCCAGTTTAGGTGATGTTAGTGAGGCTCTATGGGTTTAGCTTCTGATGTAACTAGAGGACACAACCTCCCAACAATCTTCATGATCTTCCTGTTATAGCCTCTTCCACAATGTTCCCTGAGTCTTAGGTTCAGGACTTGTTTTCTAGATGTATCCATTCAGACTTGGCCACACACAACTCTGCATTTTGATTAGTTGTGGTTTTCAGTAATGGGCTCCTTCTGTTACAAAAAAGACATTTTCTTGGTGAGGAATGAGAACTATACTTCTCTGTGGGTATAAGGACAAATACTTAGAGATTATACTGGTTTGGAAAGTGGTGGGTATAGGTTCTTCTCCAAGATATATAAATCCTGAATTTTAATTTCAATACACAACTCAATCATTTGGCAAATATTTATTGATTGACAACAATATGGCAGACACTGAGTTTACAAAGGAGAATAATATTACTTCAGTCACTGAGGAAAGCTTACATCTTAGGAACTTAAGCAAGTTAGTGGCCTATACTTTGATCATATGGCAAAGAACAGGGAGTTCCGTATTATATTCATGAAATATTTGCTAAGTGAGTGAAATATATGTTTGCAAAATATGGCAGATAAGACATGTTACATGAAGGATTCCTGTGGCAGAAACAATTATTTTCATGCAGAAGACTTGCTTATATCTCACTCACTAGGGAACTAAAAAATACCCTATCATTTTAAGCTTAGGATGGAATGGTAGTTACTGCTGATTGACTTGAAAGGATTAAGACGTCTCCAGGAGGAAAATCTTGGGGAGTTTCTGTGAGTGTGTCTCTAGAGAGGTTTATCTGACAATGGATCTCACCTTGTCTGTGGATGGTACCGTGCCATAGGCTGGGGTCCCAGCCTAAGTGGCACTGAGAAAGTGAATGGAGCACCAGAGTTTACCTCTCCTGTCTCCTACCGACAACACGTGTGACCAGCTGCCTCATGCCCCTGCTACATCCTGGCTCCTACCGACAACACGTGTGACCAGCTGCCTCATGCCCCTGCTACATCCTGGCTCCTACTGACAACACGTGTGACCAGCTGCCTCATGCCCCTGCTACATTTCTCTCAAACAGCTAGAGATCCTTACTATCATGTTTTCCATGCCACAATAGAGTATGCTCTTATACTGTGACCCCAATCGGGAGCTTTCTTCTTTAAGCAGCTTTTAAAGCAGTATTTTGCCACAGTAATGAGAAAGTAACTAATACAACTAATACAGTTGTGCCCAGGAGTGATGCTGTTCCTGGTAAACCTGACCATGTGTTTCTAGGATTCTAGAATCTGTTTGAAGGAGGAATGTAGATAGTTTTGGAGCTGCGGGTTAGTGAAGCTCTAGAATGCGGTGAGTACAGTCTAGTGGGCTGTCCTAGTAAAAGCTAAGAGGACTAGAGACTGAAAAACAGTATGGTCAGTGGAGGCTGGTTCATGAGAGGAAAACAAGGACTCTGAGGAAGAGCATCAGAAATTCATCCTAGCAAAGAATCTAGTTATGTTCTGCACACATACTGAGAATTTAAGGGAGGCTGAGTTCAAAGGTCACAGACTAATTTGTTTGACAGAGGGATTTCCCACACAGCTAAGCATTCAGATTGTGTCATGACTATGACTCGCCACTTTTATCCAGGTTTATGCAGCGAGAGTGCAGACAGTGAACAGATGGACATGAAAACACATGAGGCTTCGTGAGAAAAGATGAAGAAGTGAATTTAAAGTTTCCGACAGTGGATGCGGCCAAGATGGCTCAGTGTGCAGAGCACTTGCCACACAAGTGTGAGGGGCTGAGTGTGAATCCTTGGGACCCACTCAGTGCAGGGTGTGGTGGTGCATGTCTGTGACCCCATGGGAGATGAGAGGTGGGGACACGAGATGCTCCAGAAGCTCAGAGGTCGGGTAGCATAGCTTGTGCTGCAGCAAATGAGACTCCATCTTGAACAAGAAAGGAAGTGAGGGTTGCTAGCTGAGGTTGACCTGACACTCAGACACACACACACAGACACACAGACACACGGACACACACACAGAGACAGACACACACACACACAGACACACAGACACACGGACACACACACAGAGACAGACACACACACACACAGACACACAGACACACGGACACACACACAGAGACAGACACACACACACACAGACACACACAGTAATACTATACTTGCATACACAAACATACATAGTACACACATATACAAAGAGAAGCAGAAAAAGTTGCTGACAAGAGAAAGCAGCTGAGTTTGTCAAAGACACTGGTGTAATTTAAGAAGTAATCTTGCAGTGGGATAGTATGAAAGTTTCCTAGAGAGTAAGACCCCACACATAGAAGGCTCTAGATTATCAAAATACACTGCATTTGAAGGGAGAGAGACTCCTCCAGGCTGCCACTGGAAGACCCCCTGTTGTAGAACAACTGTAGAAAGAGATGTTGTTCTGGATTTGTCCACCAAAGTTTACAGAAACCACAATAAATATAAGCTGGCAACATAATTTGGCAGTGACATCAATTGTTTGCAGGCATGCTAAATACAAGAGTTGGGGGGAATGATTGTGGAAGCTTACATAAAGTTTCCAGACAGCCATCGAGGCCGAGCAACGTAGCAGCGTTGGAGTCACTATAAGGAGACCCTGAGAAAGAAAACCTGAAGTTGAAATGAAGACCTCAGGATGTTGGAGATGGCAGGACTGAGGGATATTGACAGAACAAAGTTTGGTTGTGAAGTGGAGCCAGCTCAAGAGAGAACCTTTGTGCTATAGGAAGCAGAGCTGAATGGGTGGGGATTCCTAAACCCTTTGGAGCCCAGTTGTTTCCATCACAAGCCCCAAATGCCCAAGGAGGTGCTTCAGGGTGTGGTGTGTGCTGTATTGGGTCTTGTTTTTGCTCTGGTTCAATCTTTCCCTGCTGAGTCACACTTTTGTCTTGCTTCAATCTTTCCTTGTATAGTCTGGTTTTCTTCTGATTCCCATTCTTGCCTTTTGAAATGAGAATGTTTATTCTGTATTGTCACATATTGGATAAGGAAACTTGTCGACTTGACTTTATAGAAGCTCACTGTAGGAGCTATCCAAAGCTCTGGAGAGATTCTGAACTTTGGCTTTGTTTTGGAATGTTGAGACTTTGGTGACATTTTGTGTCAAGGATTAAATGCATTTGGCATTATGAAATGGTCTGAGCTTTCGAAACTATGGTTGGAAGGTTGTGATCAGTTTGGAAAGGGGTGGGCTTGTGATGGCTAATGTTGGTCATCAACTTGACAAGGATGTAGAAGAACCTACAAGGCAATTTTCTGGGCGTGTGTATGAGGGTATTTCCAGGGAGATTTAACTGAGCTTGGAAAACCCATCCTGAATGTGGATAGCACCACCTCATTTAATCTGGGGTTCCAGACTAAATACAAAAACTAAGTGGAGAACAGGTACCTGTCTCCTACTCTGCATCTTAATTGCAAACAGGATCTGACCAGCTGCCTAGAGTTTCTCTCACCAAGTCTCCCCTGCCACACACTTTCAAACTGTGAGCCAAAATAAATCCTTCCTCCCTTAAAACACTTTGGTTGGGTGTGTTGTCATAGCAACAAGAAAAGAAACCAATGTAAAGGAGCTTGCTGGTGCTTAACTGACCCCTCCCTCCCCACTCATTTTTCCAAGTTAACACTCCAAGTATGAGTAGTCGGCTCAGTTTAATCTCATCACAGCAGAAGTCGGCTTTGCTTTTTCCTCACCAGCACCTTCCTTCAGAAAACAGTAACTGGGAGGACCACAAGCTAATGCAGCATCCTTAATAACCCTGGTTATTGCCTTGATTGAGCTTTCCCTAATCAAAGCACAGCCCTCGTAGAAGGGAATTTCCAAAAAGCTGCCTGAGGCTGCTGATCAACAATTCATTTTTAGCATTTCTTTTTTAAATCACTGTAAGTTGTTGCACCTGGGTCACAGTGACAGCTGAATAAGGGGGCTGAGCAGTAATGTTCAGGGCACCAGGTTGGTAAGCCCCCTCCACCATGTATATGCATGAGCTCACCATTTGCATAGAGTGAAAAGGCACTGCTCCCATTAATCACCACATTCATCTTAATAATTAGTGGCAATAATGTTGAAGAGCCATGGTCTCCACATGGATCTCTGAGGCACCATGGGCTATTTCTGTTGCAGATGAATGGTCATCAAGAGTGACAAGCTGATGCCTTCAGATCCACCACCCCAGTTCCTGTGCTTCACTGCCTGGCAGCTGGTCAGGAAATCAGGGTGATCTGTGGAGCTAATCCTGTCTCTCCAGGAAGACCAGTAAAAAGGAGTGCCTTGACACTTGGGAGGAGGCTTTGAGCAAAGTCTCTGACCTGCTTTAAGGGACCCTCACTTAGCCATACATATAGTAAACTAGCTGTAACTGCAAAGCAAAAGGCTATGCATCATAAAGATTATGGCTCCATGGTTAAGCATTTGAAAGGCTACCACTTGCTCTCATATCTCCATAGAAGATTGGCTTGGGGTCTGTAATTTGCCAATCCTTCTGGGCCAAAAGAAAGCTGTTTCAGACCAGAAATGTAATAGAATGTTTTAAGGCCTGTGGTACCCTGCCAGAAAAGATAATAATTTTCAAGAGTTTTAAAGAAAAGACCTATCAGATAGAAAAAGAAAAAAAAAAAGTCACAAAAGAATCTGATGGAAGATTTGGTAAGAAACTACAAAGGAGTTCATTAAAGAAGGAGATTAACTGGAGAACAAAAGATAATAAAGAAGACAGCTAGTGGGAAGCCAGGGATGGAAGCAGGATAATGGAAGTTGGGAGCAATTGGCAGGTAAGCACTAGCCGCTGGAAACAAAAACAGCCCCGCCACTGACCCAGGAGGCCTGTGGTACCTTGCCAGAGAGGCTGTGGAGATGGAGATGTGTATGAGTGCCAAGACAACCATGCTTCCCTTCCCTGAAGATGGCTTTAAACTCTCTCTCTCTCTCTCTCTCTCTCTCTCTCTCTCTCTCTCTCTCTCTCACACACACACACACACACACACACACACATGTATTTTTTTTTAAGTCAGGATCTCACTATGCAGCCCTGGCAGGTTTGATACTTACTATGTAGACTAGGCTGGCTTTGAACTCACAGAGACTCTCCCTGCACTACCTTGACCCACACAAATAGTTCCAACTAGTGTAACAGTGATTACGTTTCTCTTGCATTCCAGATTGGCATAGACCCTTTGGCACAGGCAGCATCTGAGTTGGTTGGAGACATCTGATAATGTCAAGTGTTTCCCTTCCTGGGCTTCTAGTTTCCGTCAGAAGACTGAGCTGACTTCTCTGACGTTTTGGCTTTCCTTCGGCCTTTATCCAAAGACAGCAACACTTCCACCGGCAGCATGACAGAAAGAGCGTCTGCAAGTACTCTGAGCTGTTCCTGGTCTCTGCACTGCTTCCTTCTCTCTGAGAAGGCAAGCTGAACACAGCAACACTGGCGCATACATCATTTTGGACAAAGAAAGATCAATTTATTTAAGCAATTACCCTACTTTGCATACAACTGGTTGATCTCAGCTATTCTTCCCCCAAGATTTGTGTGTGTGTGTGTGTGTGTGTGTGTGTGTGTGTGTGTGTGTGTGTGTGAAAAAGAGAGGGGAGGGCCTTATGAAACATGGCCAAATCAGCTTCTGGGACAAGGTATAGCACTCAAAACAGAATTGTGAGGATTTTTTTGGCTTGTGACTATCTATTCTTTGCCCCTGTTTGCAACACTCTTACTTCGTTTCCTTACTGCTGAAGGAAAGGAAAGGGTACTGGTGAGGCATGATCCTGCTTGTACAAATACACACCAGGACTGGCACTTGTGTCATAAAAACCAGGACTTATAAAACCCTCTGAACTAGTTCCTATTCCTCCCCAGAGATGCTGAAAAGAAAGGGTCACATCTACAGGTTTGGGACGAGGACAAGGATGCAGGGATATGAACAATGGCATCTTCTTGCTATGCAATAACTGGAGGGAAAGAGTGGAGGGGCTAAGTGACAGCAGGACCTGGCACCGCTGACCTTAAGAAATACAGCATTTGAACCAACAAAAGGAGGACACAATGGACTTCCATCTGGGGGTCACTGGGCCCTCCATTCTGACCTAAGAAAGGGTTGACCTCAGCAGCCTAAATGGCAACAGTCTGAGCACACGGAGTCCGAGAAGTCCTTGTCTT
The DNA here is from genome assembly GCF_900095145.1 of Mus pahari. Classification (NCBI taxonomy): domain Eukaryota; kingdom Metazoa; phylum Chordata; class Mammalia; order Rodentia; family Muridae; genus Mus; species Mus pahari. The sequence goes on from NC_034602.1 coordinate 11,154,501, forward strand.
TTCTGGCTAAGGTTGGTGTGCTTGGCAAGGCTAGGCTTTCCCTTCCCTGCCTTTGTCCCGAGAGTGTCTTGCTATTCCTGGATTCTATGCCCACTGCTCGGTGCCTGGCATGTGTGTGAATGTTTTTAATTGGATCCTCTAAAATGCGTTTCTGACACTGATTTGGTTACATTATATCCTATTCTGTTATCAAACAAATTTGCTGTCAAACAAAAGATCAATGTTATTGTAATGTCCTACTTGATGGATTAAATAGGGTATTATTCAACTCTTATTAAACAATCAAGAGAAACACACTGGGACCCGCTTTCATTCACAGCTGCTAACACGGAGCCGATCTGATCCGTGATTAGGAGACGGAAGGAGCAGTTATTTTCAGATTAATTAAACAAACAAGTAGGATTTAGGGACCAAGATTTTTTAAAGCCAGAATGATTCTTTGAAACATGTTTGGAGAAGGACATAATTTACTTTAATTACACGAGTGAACACTTAAGAATATAAAATCTTTCAGTGACGCATTCTGGATTAATTGCACAGAGCTATAGCTGCACCATAAACAAAGCCCTTCCAGGGATCAACCTTTCAGGGAAGCTTTTTCCCCCTTGTGAGTAAATGTCCATTTAGAGAGCTTTTCTAAATTTAGAAGCAATGCTCATCAATCATTTATAATAAGCGCCAAATAACTGTACTTGCTTGCCAGAGATGCAGCCCCTCCCCTTGCGCAGAGTGGTCCCCATAGAATATGATGCTGCTGGACCGGCACCTACTCCATTACCAAGGTCTAACCTCTCTGTTTCTTTGACTTTACTCTTCAGATGCCCAGAGAAAGCAAATATTAAGTCAGGGGAAATCTCCCTTTTATCTTAGCTGGGCTGGCTCTATATTATCTGTCGCCTTCCCTTCTCTGCACACCCCCATCGCAAGCCTTTCCATCTAGTGGCCACATTCCGGCCCCTGTCTGATGCTGCTTCCGCTAATGGCTGGAGAAAGGGAACATTACACCATTTAACGTGTGTGGGTCACATTAATCACAGAAAATTCTTTTAATGTCTCAGAAGTAACTGTCAAGCTGGACATACTGAATCTATTTAAACTAAAGCCTGCCATTTTTTATCTACAGTGATCTTTAATTCCCATAAAAGGGTCAAGAAAATGTGATTAAGTGACAGTTTTAAAATGTACTATAATATTAAATAGCTTGATTAAGTGACAACTATAAAATGTAATACAATATTAAGTATCTGGCTATGTCCCAAAAGAACTTTAAAGTATTTTTGAACGGTTTGGGAATTCACTAACCCATAATGGGTTACTAAAGAATTTTGTGTGGGGGTGGGGGTGGGAGATGGACATAGAAGCAGCCAAACTTAAAACAAACTCAAAACAAGACAGAGCAAGAAAACAAACAAAGACAAACTAAAACTCTCCCAGCACTGCCAAGTGATACAGAGTCCAGAGGTTTGGTTGTGATGCTCACAGCTGCCTTCTGTAACATGGCTTTTGTTTCTGAACCCGGTGCAGTGCTTGACTGGAGGTGTAACATCTGTAACGCAGAGAATAGAATCACAGGAGTCCTGGAAGGGAGGCTGCAGACCGGGCGTGGTCTCTCAGGGGTTGACCATCACCTCGAAGGTGCCTGGCTTGCCCTTTGTGTTGTATCTCAGCTTCATGGGGGGACACTGGAAAGGAAATACCAGCATGGTGGGGGATCAAGAGCTAACCAGTTTTCTTCAGGAGAGTAAACCAGTGGAAACACTATATCAGAGGGAGCCTCTGTGGATGTAAAGATTTGAGTGTGGTAGTCTGGAGGCCTGCCTGGAAGGGCTGTGATAGGAAGGAGATATGTCTGTGTGAAGCTATGAACACATGTCTGGTCTATGTGCCCAGGTCAATGGCTCAAAACCTCAAGGTCACTGAGCAGGCCATAGAGTGACTCTTTCTTTCATTTATTTGATTCTTCCATAGCCTAGGTTCCCTTAGAAAAATAAAGTGAAGTGCTTCCTGCTGTTACCCTATTTGGAGATGAGATCTTATGGAGTGAGAAGGAAGAAAGGGAGGGAAAACCAGGGAAAGCAAGAGGCTGTTATGGAGAGATCTCTTATATCATAGGCTGCCATTTAAATCTGACTGCTGGCTTGCTTTTCCAAGAATGTCCTCAGGAAGTCAAGTCCTGTGTAAGTGGACTGGAAAGGAGACTATATGTATGTGTATATATATTATATATGTGTTTGTGTGTATGTATGCATATATATACATGTAACAGGAAATGGTTATATATAAATATATGTATATATACAGATTATATACAAATACTTGTACAAATGATTATGTACACATATATGTATGTATATATGTATGTATATTTTGTATATGTATATAATCATTTCCTATCTGTTGCATGGTTTTTCCCTGGACAATGCACAGACACACCTGTTTGACCCTGTTTAGCCCAGGATGGCAGACCAAAGAGACAATTGCACTCAGGTCCAATTTGAGGCGTCAATATGTTGACTGGGGTTACTGATGGGAGCACAAAGGAGGGTTTGCTTACAGTAGCATCCAGGCAGATGCATCTCTGGAGTCCCATCTCTCTCAACCTTCCACCTCCTGTTAGGACTGTGTACAGCTGGAGGGGGTACAGGGCACGGTGGCTGAGAGCATCACGAGGCTCTCTGATGACCCCACGTGCCGCTTTCCTTCTGTGACACAATACCTCAGAGAAAACAACTTAAGGGAAGAAGAGTTTGGTTCCGTTGGAGCTTGAGGGATGCAGTCCATCACGGTGAGGGAGTCACAGAGGCAGGAACGTAGCACACTTGGCTACTCCCTGTCCACACTCAGAAGTGGAGAATGATGAATTCTGCTCATCTTTGTCTCCTTTTTATCCAGTCCAGGACCCCAGTCCACAGAATATCCACATTTATGGTAGATCTTTTACCTCAGGTAACCTCATCTAGATAATCCCTCAAGGCATGCCAAGAGGACAGGTTGACAACATTAACCATCATGCCCTCCTTCTACAAGGAAGTGTTCATGAGTCTGTTCTCCTTAGAATCTATGCAGATAATCACAGCTATTCTGATTCAAGATAACAATGACCACATCCTGCTGAAGGTGGAGTTCCCTCATTTTTTACGCTGTCACATGTAAAATGTCTTTCCCACTGTGAGCCCCCTCACTACTTCCACATTGCACCCAGGAGCCTCTGTGGAAGGTTCTTGAGCATCCTGACTCTCAGCAGCAGTGTGGAAGCCCCATGACAGAAGGGATGGTAGGACATGGTAAGCTTGCCCTGAAGCTCACACAGAGCTAGCCTGGGACAGGATCTCTGCAGGGGGTTGGAGGTCCCTGCTCTACCTGAGGGGAACTTTGAATCAGTGAAATTCACTGAAAACTTTCATATGCTGGCAAGACACACATGGGGCTTCAAAACACCCTTCTGGGCTTTCTCCAAGCCCTTTAAAACCCTCCCAGAGTCCTATGGTGATCTCGGGAAAAGGTTGATCCTGACTTTTAAGGACACCCTTTGAAAGAAAGATGGAAAGCTGGGCCAGGTGGTGAGAAACAGCCATGGCACTTTTATGTAGGCCCACTCTTCTCCTTGGGTAGGGATGCATTTGGAGGGTTTGCTCACCTGTCTAATAAATCTCCCGAAGCAGGAAGCTTCCCTGATATTCAAGCCAGACTCTCTTTCCTGTCTTCATTTCTTCATTTGTCTCTGATTGCTCAGCCTCATACCAGGCCACATAAATCTTCTCCCTTTCTTCTGCCCTTTGTCAACCATTAGCTCGTTCCCTCTCTGTCACTGTTCCACTAGACTATAGATGTAACTCTTCTAATCGTCCCTGATAAATCAGGCTCCAGGAATCATTTCTTGTTGCTTTCTCAAACTCCCTGGAGCTGGGATATAGGGCTCCGAAGGCCTGGTGCAGACGTTTCTCTTATAATGGGCCCTGAAAGGTTGGCAGCAGCAGATAATTAGGGTCTCACTTCCTGCCGTTGAGCTACATATATCTTCCATGCAAAGAACTTCCACCACCTTCAAAAGAATGAACGCGAGCCCAGGAGATATATGAGGGGCTGGGTGACCAGCAGATGGGGCCAGCCCTTCCAAAGGCCCTATGTCTTCCTGCTGCTTCTGAGCCTTTCTCTAAGTGAGGACTTACTTCCTCACTCTCCTCAAGGCAGACATCATGCTCTTTGCTCTTTGTCTGAACCGCAGAACACAAAATCCCACTGTACCAGTAAAGTAGTAAAGTTTTCTCTCTCTCTCTCTCTCTCTCTCTCTCTCTCTCTCGTTTTTCAAGACAGGGTTTCTCTATATAGCTCTGCCTGTCCTGGAACTCACTTTGTAGACCAGGCTGGCCTCGAACTCAGAAATCCGCCTGCCTCTGCCTCCCAAGTGATGGGATTAAAGGCGTGTGCCACCATGCCCGGCAGTAAAGTTATCTCTTTAAGGAAGAGATTATTTTAATAACAGTGACCCTCATTGTTTTACCCCACTCTCTTCCTATTGAGTTACAATTTTGTCTTTCGAGAAGGGCTCAAGCATACTTTATGGTTGTTATTCTCATGCTTATGATTATTAGCCCACATTGGGTTTAGATACACTGTTCTTTTTTCTTTAATGGGTTCTCAGAAATGTCAAGAATCTAAACTTAGAAATTTGAGTGGGTGGTTGGATGAGTATAATAAAACCTCACCTTGCCCCTAAACTCAGCCTGGAACAGAAGGAATTATTCTCAGATAAGCAATGCAGGAGACCTCTGCTTTCCCCTAAAGGTGGGATAATAGCCAAAGGAGAGGGAGAAGCAAATGGGATGGCCTACCCTCACTTGAACCTGAACAGCTTTGTTTTCATTCATATTATAGCCTATGTAAGTGTTCATATGCTAAATGATGAGGATGGTATGCCATTGTCTGTGGAGACAGAGGCCCAGGTCCCCAGGGCTTTTACTGCTGGGCTGAAGCTAGGACACAGGAATACTGGGCCTTGATCCCCACTGTGGTGGTTTTGGTTGTTGTTTTGCTTTGTTTTGTCATGCGCCACCACTGCACAGCAAGAGCTTTCTAAGACAACCAGTCCTGTGACACTGAGTTGAAATCAGCAACAGACAGGCAGGCCCAGATGGCCCAGGGACAAGTGCGGATGACATGGTGTTCTGTGTGGTTTGAGATGCTCCTACTGACCTGTGTACTGCAGTGATTTCCCCCCGGGTGGTAAGGACAGATGTGTAAGGACAGATGTGTACCGAGTCATCCTCAGAATCAACATCACTTGGGAGATGATTGGAGAGTCTCAGTGGTGTGATCTTTGACCATGACCCCTAAGCAGGAGGAACAAATGCCTGAGAGAGAAAGCACAACTTGTCCTGAACCTCATCAGGGTCAATTCCCAGGGCTAACCTGTAGGTAGATGCGATCACAGCCATCCCTCAGCCCATCCCCATCTTTGAAGTCTGAGGATATTGAAGCTGCAGAGACCAAGTGTGCTCCTCCCAAGGAGGACGTTCGAACTTCCAGGCATTGGTTGTTTGTGGCTGGATGAGGTTTGGCCTTTCTGTTTCTTTTTCTACCTGGACCAATCCAAGACAGTGCTGTGGGTGAAGGTGTCTCTGCAAATGAACTTCTATGTCTCTGTGGAAGAGAGAAAAGACAGTGCTCAGAGCATGATGGTATAGACCTATAATCCAAGCAGTGGGGGTGGGGTGGGGGGTGCAGGCTGCGGTAAGAATGTGAATTCACAGCCACCTAGTCTCCATAGTTAATTTGAAGCTGCCCTGAGTTACACAGTGAGACTTGGTCTCAAAACAAAACAACCAATCAAAGCCCCCCAACCAGATGAAAAACCACCACCACCATTACCAACAACAACAAAAAAGACAAAGACAAACAAAACACAACAAAAAACCAAATCTCAAAACGAAGAGAAAATGCAGGAAGTTATTGGCCATGCTTGGTCCTCAGCCATTCTCCCTGGACTCTTATCTTCTCTAACAATCTGAGGTCTACCTCAACCTGTAAACTAGTGACATATTTTCACTTGATTCCAGACTTCAGCGAGGAAGGAATTTTTTTTTTTTTTTGGTTGGGTGCCTCATATCCTAAGTTTCAGTGTCTTGCTTCTATAACATGAATTACCAGCAATTTGCTTTACGGCATTTCTGCAAATCTAAAGCAACTTCCCTATAGAGAGTGGAGCCAGTTGGCGTCATTCTTAATAAGAAACCCGGCCGGGCCTTGGCATCATTCCCTGGAATGGGTGAAGACCAAAGTCAGAGCGGGTTCTGAGTGAGACCTGCTCTAAGTAAGAGTTCTATAAACATTTCTTAAGAGTGAAACTCAAAACAAATGGGAGGCCTTGTTCCCACCAGGACTTAAAATACCAACATATGTATCAAGGAATCCACTCAATTTGATAAGTCAGTTCAAAGTGACCAGGGAATAGCAACAAGAAGCCAGGCATGAACACCACCATTCGTTGTTTAGAGAACATTAAATACCATCTGAATGCAGAGTGTTCTCCAAAACACTCAACTTTGGAAATCTCTCTCCTCCCCTTCTTTTTTCTCTTCTTGTCAGACATTACATTTTTTTTCAGTTGCATAGTCATTTCTCTGGATTGAAGTGGGGGAGGGGGGTGGGAAGGG
>NC_034602.1:11161336-11172209 GCF_900095145.1 Mus pahari
GAGAGAGAGAGAGAGAGAGAGAGAGAGAGAGAGAGAGAGAGCCCATACTTCAGGAAGGCCTTATGCTAAGGACAGGAGGGAGAAGAGGCCACCTTAAGTTCAGCAGAAGGGGAATCACCTAAGCAATGACCAGACATCTCTGGGGCCGTCACACTGCTGTGAGAAAAAAAAAAAAAATCACTCATTGAAAAGGGCAATGGTTTTAAATAAGTTTCCTCATCTGGAAAGATGCTAATAATAACAAGCTCATGAAATTGATGTCAGAGTAACATGAGATAATTATGTTTAGCATTTCATGAACTAGAAAATGCTATAAAAATATAACAAGATTAAGAGAGGTGATTCAAAACCCTGAAAACACTAGTCTCCTGGAGGGTGGGTAATTGATGCTTGGAAGGGTGGAAGGTTTTGTTTTTGTTTTTTTTTCTTTATGATCAGAGTTGCCAGAAGTTCCTGGGTCTGCTTTGCTCTTCACAATCCACAGAAAGTTCAAACCTTCAAACATAGCCACTGCCGAGCTGACGTGGGTTAGATCTTGAACATCTCCAATATGCTTTCAAGTAGAAGGGTTGGTACCTAGTCTGTGATGCCATTGAGATGTGGTGGGACTTTTAAAGGCAGGGCTTAGAGAACCCAGTTAGATATCACTGGGATTTAATCCTTAGAGCACCCTTTCTGTTTTTCTCTTTATCTCCAAACTACTAGGAGTTAAGTTTCCCTTCTTTGCCACAAGCTTTGGTCATGACATGCTATGCTGCCCAATGACCACAGACAGACATCTCTAAAACTATAAGCCAAAACCTGTCTTATAAGTTGATCAAGATCTGATAGGTTGTGATAGTAATAGAAAGCTGAATAACACAGACACCAGCCTTGAGTGTCTCTTGCTTTGAAAACAAATAAACAAGCTTAAGCCAACACCACCAACATTTTAAGACCAAACAAAGTACATGGTGCCTGACTTCTTGCCACCTTCAGTGGGATGTCACATTAGGGCCTTGAACTTGGGAAATATTCGCCTGAGCTGATAATGACTAAAGGTGACAATGAAGAGTGAAGTTTCTACATAGTCAAGAAGAACCTTGAAGAAGGAAATGAATGACAGCTCTCATGGGCGGGCCAACTTCATTTGCTGCCCACATCACAACAGGGCATGGGTGGGTATACGGTGGTGTTGGTGGTAAGAGATTAGTTTGTGTTTTGTTCTTCAGCCTGAAGATGGTGTCAAGTATAAATTATAAATGAAGTGAAAATCTATTAATATTTACAAAGATATATTTCTTGTAAGGCAAATGTTTCTTGGCATCAAACTTAGCATAGCTGATGTTCATGGTAGCAGTTGAGGACGCAAAGCTGTGTATGGGGAGAAGAACCTCTGTGGGTTGATCTACTAGGAGGTTGACAACCTGTCTCGAACTGGGCTTGAGTGACTTCTCCAGAAACCCTCACAGGAGCTGTGCAGTGGCCTCTTTAAGTGATGTAGGGACATTTTCTGCACAACTTGGTTCTGACATCTACAGCAGATTGGACTTTTCCTCTTTTTGCCCATCACTCATATGTTCTTTTGTTCTGTTTTTTAAAAATCAAAGAAAACTGTTTCCTTTCCTGTGCCATTTTAACTTGTTACCATTGAGCATCTGGCCTGGGTGTTTTCTATTAGCATGGAGTTTCAGGAGGCCACAGAAGGAAATGCCTACAAGAGAGCAGCCCTAGAGAGCAAGCAGCTCCAGTTGCTGGCCTCAAAATGTGTCTTGCATTTCTCCAGTGTAAATAAAATGACAATGCAAAGAACAGTCCACATTAATGAGTATCTGATTTGGAATAAAATAAAATCCATGCTGGGAAGCTGATGAGCTAAGATTTGCTGACTTGCTTCTAGATGCATCTTGGAGCAGCTCATATTTATCGGCTGTTTCCTTTGGACAATTATCACCAGTTGTCTGTTGTTCTTTCTGCTGAGTGAAAAGGGAGAGGGCTTGCAAGTTGATTTTCTTCCCTATAACTAGAGGTGACGTTTGAAAGCTCAAAGCTATTGCAATGGTGGGTGATTATTAAAATGTGATGTGTTTCTGTCTTCCTGATTGTGACCTCCTGGTCTTGCAGTTTGCTGCCAAGCACTCGTCAAAGCTGAAGTGCAGGTGGTAAGGCACCTCCCCGGCTTAGGGAGCATTTACACCATGTCCACACCACTGAGTTCTTGACCTCCCCTAAGTATTTTTGATAGCAAAAATGCTGAACAATTAAGAAATAAGCAAATAAAGATGTGAGTATCTGTGTTGACACTGATGAAGAGAAAGGTCAGAGCATACGAAAGAAAAGGAGTGGAGGGAGGAGGGGAGAAGATAGCACAGAGTCAGAACAGCTTCAGAGTTGCAGTGTGTGTGCAAAGGTGTTTCCCAGCAGAAGAGCTGAGCATGTTGTCTCCTGCATTAATTACACAAGCCCGAGAGACAGTTCGCTTCTGTATCATCTGTGTGGATTCCTTATGAGGCCCTCATTGATCACTCTAATGTGCTGACTGCAATGACTGCTGGGAGTTAGAGGCTCTGGAAGTGTAGAGTACCTGTGACGACAGCAGGAGCCTCAGACAACCAAGAAAGGAGTTTTCTTCAGGATAAAGGATAGATGGTTTGGGATGTTGGTCATAACATGGATGTGGTGCCTTCTAAAAGCTCTGATGGAAACAAACAGCTAATGTGGGGCTGTTTGAATGAGGCAAGCTAGGACAATGGCCAGAGCAGGAGCCTCTTATCTAGTTAGCTATATGCAGAATGCCTGCCTGGAAAGTGGGATTAATATCTATATCAAAGGAGTAAATAAACATGGTCCCCAAGAGCTCACACTTAGTAGTACCCAGGCTTTCTCTGGGGATAATTTAAAAATTGTGGCTTTAGTATTTTATCTGCTATACTGACCATCACATCTACGAGGGAGGCTGTCCTAGGCCACCTGGTCCCTGTTAGAGCCAATTAGCAGACAGATCACAGAGCCATGCTTCCCACTCTTAGCCACTGCATTTGTGGCAGCTTGTGATGGAGCAGTGGTGAACCTACACACGGCCCAGCCTTACAGTGCTGTTTTCATTTCATCTTTATTTAGTGCAAGGGAGTGTAGGTGATGCTTCAGTGAGGGTGAGGATGAAACGCGGTGGTGAAGCCCTGTTGAGCATAGGAAAGGCCAGGCATTCCACCCCTAGCATCTCCCTTTGGAGACTTACCTGTGGAGGTGCATGTCTGTTATCCCAGCACCCAGAAGGCTGAGGAAGGTAGAGTACTGTGAACTCTACCTAATAATTCTGAAGTTTCAGATAAAGTGAATTCCAACAGGAAGCATATTGAGGCAGGTAAGCTGTGTCTGTAGGGAGAAAATAAGGGAGTACCTGGCTCCCCTCTGCCTTATGACTGATTTTGTGGGAATGTGTGACCTTAGAGAACATAAGATGACCTGAAAGTCCTTGCTAGAATAGCATGCTGTGGACCTTCCTCTAGAAGGTTGTGATGCACACTCCCTTCCCAGAATAACCCAGCAAAACAAGCTTTACAAGAAAGCCCTGACCACAGGGAAGGTGCAGATAATGACCAAGAATGTTTCAGTTGCCTCTTCTGGTGACTAAGACCTCCCCTCACCCAGGGCCATCAATGCTGCTTAAGGTAGGTCAGGAAAAGGCACTTGCCTCTCAGGAAGGGAGAGGCTAATTACCACTTCTAAAGGAGGGAATGAAAAGGTCAGCTCAGGCCAACAATGGGCTTAAACCAACTCTTGTGGTTATCAAGGCCTACCCTTAAACTGTAAAAAAAAGTGGGTGCCTAGGAGATTCAGGTCACCTCTGCCCCATTGCAGGACACCCTGACATGGTTCCTAATCCCAGACCTACCACCCTTCTCTATCCTCTATAAAGCAATAACAAATTAAAAGTTGTCGCTCTATCCTTACCCTCAGAGTTGGAGGATGTACAAAGGCCCTTTAACAATAGAGTAGGGGCAGAGTGGCTTCACACTTAATGATGCTGCTTTCTCTCAGTTCTGGACCAAATATTCTTGCAAATCAAAACTATAGTCTGACCTCTTATGAGGGTCTTCAACAGTTCTGGAATTTGGGCATCCTGACATTGTCCGGTGTAGCTGCCTGCCTGGCTCAGCCCTGTTTTACTTTACAAGTTATATATACAGGCTGGGCCAAACATACCAGGAAAGAGCAGTCCAGGGCCCTAGAAAGGGACAGACACACACCAAAGTCATTCCTGCATGTAACCAGATCTAGCACTGGCCCTGGGAGTGGGGGCAGGGGAGGGGTGGAGGAGGGACTGGTGGCCATGGAGCATGCTAGAGATGGCACAAGTCACTTGCAGAACCTACAGAAATAGATACTCTTATCTCTTTGCATGTTTTTCTCTGTTTTAGTTTTAGTTTTGCAGGAGAGAGGATTATTTCAAGGGCCAGTGGCAAGGCGGAGCCAGTCAGTCTTTCCTAGCTGTGACAGCTGCTTTATCTTCTAAGCAATCTGAGTGCTCACAAGCTTGCCTTATCTACCACCAACGCCAAAACAATAAAACAAAACAAACAAACCTACAAACAAACCACAAACAAAAAAGACATAAAAAAACCAAACTAAATTAAAAAATTATCAGAGTTGAGCTGGTAGAGTGGTCCAAAGGGTGTTGATGTAAAAGAAGAAGAAGAGGAGGCAGCCAACTGCAGAACTGACATGCCTGCCACCACCCGCAGCCTTCCTCCTTTTGAGCCTCCCTCACTCAGCCATTGTTCAGTGCAGGAAGAGCTCCAACAAATATTGACAACTGGAGCATGGATCATTTGTGGAAGCAAACAGAATTAATGTTAAAAGGAATAAAGGTCAATGCATTAGGTAATGGAAAAAAATAAAGAATAGGAAATATGGGGAAAAGGGGAACCAAAGAAACAAAAAGATTAAATACTGGGGGGATCCAGTGTCCTGGGTTCGCTCTTAGTCTCTGCACTTAGCTGTGTTATCATCGCCAAGTTGCATAGGTTCTCAGAGATGATGAGGCAGGGGGAGGCATGACAAAGTAGAAATGAAGATGAGGCTCTTCCGGGAGAGAGTACTAGCATACCACAACTACAGGGATCTGGGTTTGATCTAAAAGGTGAGATCTAAAAGGACAAACCCTTTACAGCCAACTGAGGATGGAGGCAGTGCACAGGAGGGAAGAATCAGCAGATGATCACAGCTTTAGGGGAGAAGGCTTTTATCCACACAGACAACCCTTCATTTCAGTCATCTGAGAGGGCCCTGTGGTGGGGCAGATACTTCTGTAACCCCCCTGGGTGGGTAGGCCAGCACTGTCCCTGCTGTGAGTGCCCTGGGTAGGAAAGCTTGGTCTCTGCTTTACTCTGCTGCTGTGCAAAATCTTGCCTAGAGACAGTGACCACAAGCACTCTTTCCCTCTTTCTGGTTTTAGTGTTCATAAGATACAATGTTTCTCTCTAGAAGAAGAAAAAAAAGAAAAAAGAAAAAGAAAAAGAAAAAGAAAAAGAAAAAGAAAAAGAAAAAGTATCTGCAGTTATCACCACTGTTTACATTATCTTCTTGTGCTCTATGAAGTTTTTAAAAGTAGACCGGCTCTTTTCCTACTCAACAGGATTTTGAGGCTCTAGGCTTATTGCCATTCCACAGCAAGCCAGAAGAAAACTTATGAGGTGCAGGAGACTCAGAAACAGAGGCATTTTGGGGGACCAAGTTGTAAAAATCTAGGACAGTTTGAGGTTAATAATTTCCCATTTAAAGCAGTGGAATTTAGCCTTCCGAATGCTGTTACCCTTTAATATAGTCCCTTATGTGTGGTGACCTATGAATCATAAAATTATTTTTATTGTGACCTCATAACTGTAATTTTACTATCTTTATACATCACAATTTAAATATTAGATATGCAGAATATCTGATATGTGACCCCAAAGGGACTGAGACCCTCAGGTTGAGAACCACTGATTTAAAGGCATGCTGTGCCTTCCAAACTGATAAGGTAGAGCCTTGTTAGTTGCACTAAGACAAGTGCGTTCAAGAACTTCCCCATTTGGGAGGTTGGTAACATGAGGGGCAACTTGCTATGGTTTGTTGGGTGGCATAGCAGATAGAAGAGCCAAGGAAATCGAGTTTAAAGAACCTTTATTGTCATGGGAATTTATACCTTTTCTTCTCTTGCATGAGTTTTTTTTTTTTTTTTTTTTCCTCAGCAACTAAAAATAACTGCCTAGGAACTGATTAGCATATTTGTGGCTTGAATTTCTGTACTTCAATGGGAGATCTTTGATCTTTATAGTGAGTTATACAACAGGGAATTGAAACCACCAAAACAGTAACAAGTGTGCAGGTTTGGATGTCAGATTTGGTGGGAGTTGTGTGTAGCTTCAGGCTGAAAGTTAGGCCACAGCAGCAGTAGGTAATAATGAACAAACAAACGGATGCATGCCCTGACCTTGAATTCAACAAAGCATAGATTTAAAAACGTTCTTGGGGAAGGAGTAGGAGGAGGAGGGAGAGGAGGAAGAGGAGGAGAAGAAATTAACAACTTGGGAAAAGTAAATAAATAAGCAATTACATGAAAGGCAAAAACAAACAGCACTATTGGCCAATGCTTGATCACGTTATGGCATTTGAAGCCAACACTGAGTTATGTGAGACAAACTAAAGGAATGGCAGGAATGTGCTGGGTCCCATCTATACCCATGCCTATGCAAGCCCATCTTTCTATATTGTATCAGGTGAATCTACATTAAGAGTTGTCCTAAAGTAAATTGTTCTGACCAGTGTTCCACACTTGAAACTCCATGTGGGCAGATAAGTGCTCAGTCAGTATGGCTGCTGTGGCTGTCACGGACACCAGCACTGTGACTATTTGCCATTCCCAATGTGAAGACTGCTGGGACTCAAGACATCACAAAGTCACAAAGACTGCTGCTAGTGCAAGACCCACACTGAGAGCCACTAGGTGAGGGAAACACACAAAAAGTACTTATCTTAAAACCTAGCTGCTTGTCCATCAATGGGAAAACATCAAATGTTGGTCTTTTTGTTATTTATTTCACAATCTATCCATTTTTATCACAAACAATAGGATATCATTGTCTTCATGGCTGAGTAATATTCCGTTAGGCATATATACCACATCCCTTTATGCATTCACTTATACATAGGCATCTAGGGGATTCCATAGCCTAAACAAATGTCAGCTGGAATTTATGGTAGAGATTATAGGAGTCTGAGAAAGGTCTGGGGAGCAGAAGTAGAATGGGACTGGATAGTTAGCACCAAAGCTCGGCTAAGTTCTAGTGGCCTATAGCAGAATGGAAGGACTACGGGTCAAAGTAACTTGCTCAATATTTTGAGCTAACTAGAAAAGAGAAGCTCAAAGACAAAGAAATGATAAAGAGATAATCATTAAATATTCTGATTTGATAAATACATATTATATATATTAAATTATCACACCATACCCCATAAATATATACACTTGTTGTGAGTTCATAGGTTTTAGAATGTTGGATGAGACAGAAATGTTAATACCTCAATCTGGATGTGTCTATGGATACTGAACCTCATATAATTAATTTAAAATTAAAATAAGAAATGAGACTAGAGAGATGACTAAATGATTAAGAGCATATGCTGCACCTGTAGAAGGTTCCGGTTCAACTGCTAGTATCTAGGTCAGGTGACTCATAAATTCCTGCAACTCTGGTTCCCCGAGAGACCTGATGTCTTCTTCGAGTAACTCCAGGTCATTGCTCTTGTATACACAAACCCAGCTCCTACTCATAAGCATGCACATCATTTAAAAATTAAAAAAAAAAAAAGAATAAAACATAATCCCCCAAACCTCTTGTTGTCTAAAAGACAGAGAACCTCCCTCAAAAAGGGAGGAAATCAGATGAACTGTCCATCTATTGGGAGTCAACGGTTGTCTTTATTTTTTTAGTAACTATTTTGATGGTTTACAGATGTAAAGTCAAAAGGCTAGAGCAATCACCACCTTGTTGAAGATCCTATGTCCAGTTACAATAGTCAAATTTCTTTTTCTTTCGACACTCTCTCTATAGATTGGAAGTGGCTTACTAATATGAATGTTGCTTTTTGACACATGCCTTTGAGTGGGAGACATCTGCCTTGGGACAACAGAAGGACTTCATGGCTTACACTTGCTAGTTCATGGATGGGAGGACTCCCCAGGACACTGCTTCTAGACCGTTGGTGAGTCAAGTCACAGGCACTGGTTTCATGGGCTTCCTTTCTCATTAGTGCACTGGACTGTTTCTCGAGAACAACTGTATGTGTCAGCCACTGATAATAATGAGCTTCCGGAGTGGAGTGGTGGATGGGAACTGTGCTGAGCTCCACACTGGAGGCTAAAGGTCTCACTGAATCTCTTCCCTTGCCTTGTATCTCCATCAACTCATTTTTAGTGTACATCACTGATAAGGCAAGGTTTGGTGGTTCAAAAGGTCCCTTTATTTTTGTATACTCCAAAATGTATCATGTTCTCTGTGTGGGGATAGCAACCTTTATGCCTTTATGGGATGCATGTGTGTAAGGAAACCATGGAATGTAGAAAGGAACAGAAGCAAAGGAGTCCCTGTTGGGGCTGAACTGAAAAACAAAACAAAATGAAGCAACGCAAAACATACACACACGACACCATTGGAGACCATTTCAACTTGCAATTCACCCCACGGGAGATCAGGCTAGACAGTGTAGTTTTCTATGTGAGGTGTGTTCCGGAGTGGGAAGATACGAATTAGAGAAAGGAGTGGAGGCAGGTAGATTGCAGGGTAGCAAATTCAGCAGAAGTGTGACTGCAGCAATGGCAATGTCCATGATCCTGTACCTCCATAGCCCAGTCTTTTCTGTGGACACATAACCAAAAATCCACAGGAATGGAAGGAGCTGGCTTGTGCCTAAGCTTGCCAAAGTTAGTAAACAGAAATGTGGGGAGCTCAGTGAAATTTGAACTTGCAAATCAGCATCGGAATTTGTAAATTAATTAATTTATTTATTTA
The DNA here is from genome assembly GCF_900095145.1 of Mus pahari. Classification (NCBI taxonomy): domain Eukaryota; kingdom Metazoa; phylum Chordata; class Mammalia; order Rodentia; family Muridae; genus Mus; species Mus pahari. Next base: position 11,170,369 of record NC_034602.1, read on the forward strand.
TTAAATTAATTTAATAGTGTAATATACCCCAAACATGTATAAGATATACCTATGTTAAAATTCCAATTCAGAGGCACATTCTATGTCTTTTTTAAAAAAAAATTGGACATCTTATGTATTTACACTTCAAATGTTATCCCCTTTCCAAGTTTCCCCTCTGGAATCCCCCCAACCCCTCCCCTTCCCTTGATTCTATGAGGGTGCTCCCTCACCTACCTACCCACTCCCACCTCACCACCATGGCATTCCCCTACACTGGGAAATCGAGCCTTCACAAGACCAAAAGCTTCTCCTCCCATTGATGCCAGACAATGCTATCCTCTGCTACATATGTGGCTGGAGCCATGGTTCCCTCCATGTGTACACTTTGGTTGGTAGTTTAGTCCCTGGCTGGTAGAGAGTCTGGTTGGTTGATATTCTTCTTCTTCTTATGGGGTTGCAAACCCCTTCAGCTCCTTAAGTCCTTTCTCTAACTCCTTCATTGGGATCCCCATGCTCAGTCCAATGGTTGGCTGTGAGCATCCACCTCTGTGTTTGTCAGGCTCTGGCAGACCCTCTCAGGAAACAGCTATAATAGGCTCCTGTCACCAAGTACTTCTTGGCATCTGCAATAGTGTCTGGATTTGGTGACTGTTTATGGGATGGATCCCCAGGTGGGGCAGTCTCTGGGTGGCCTTTCCTTCAGTCTCTGCTCCACTCTTTGTCCCTTAGACAGGAGCCACTCTAGGTTAAAAAATTGGAGATAAGTAGGTGGCGCTCTCCCTCAACTGAAAGTCTTGTTTAACCTCTGGATATAGTTCACAGGTTCTCCCTCCCCTTTGTTGGGCATTTCAACTAATGTCATCCCCATTGGGTGCTGGGAGCCTCTTGTTTTCCTGGCATCTGGGACTTGGTGGCTACCACCAGTTCTCCATCCCCCATTGCTAAACAGCTCTGTTCAAGTTCCTGACCCTCTGTATATCACCCCTGTCTCCTCCCATATCTGACCTTGCCCCATTTTTCCTCCTCCCTCTTCTCTCTTCCTCTCAAGTCCCTCCTACCATTTACCTCCCATGAGTATTTTGTTCCCCTTTCTAAGAAGGACTGAAGCATCCACATTTTGGTCTTCCTTCTTTTTGAGCTTCATATGGTCTGTGAATCGTATCTTGGGTATTCAGAGCTTCTAGGCTAATAACCACTTATCTGTGAGTATATACCATGTGTGTTCTTCTGTGATTGGGTTACCTCACTTGGATAATATTTTCTAGTTCCATCCATTTGCCTAAAACTTTCATGAAATCATTGTTTTTAATAGCTGAGTAGTACTCCATTGTGTAAATGTAACACATTTTTTGTATCCATTCCTCTATTGAGGGTCATCTGGGTTCTTTCCACCTTCTGGCTATTATAAATAAGGCTGCTATGAACATAGTGGAGCATGTGTCCTTATTACCAGTTGGAACATCTTCTGTGTATATGCCCAGGAGAGGTATTGCTGGATCTTCCGGTAGTACTATGTCCAATTTTCTGAGAAACGGCCAAACTGATTTCATGAATGGTTGTACTAGCTTGCAATCCCACCAGCAATGGAGGAGTATTCTTTCTCCACATCCTTGCCAGAATCTGCTGTTACATGAGTTTTTGATCTTACTCATTTTGACGGGTGTGAGGTAGAATCTCAGGGTTGTTTTGATTTGTATTTCCCTGATGTCTAAGGATGTTGAACATTTCTTTAAGTGCTTCTCAGCCATTCAGTATTCCTCAGTTGAGAATTCTTTGTTTACCCCATTTTTTAAAAATTTATTTATTATTATTTTCTTTATTTACATTTCAAATGCTATCCCAAAAGTTTCCTATACCCC
>NC_034602.1:11176339-11177313 GCF_900095145.1 Mus pahari
TCTATTATTTATGTTGTTATTTAAGATCAGCCTTTCCATGGTGATCTGATAGGATGCATGGGATAATTTCAATATTTTGCATCTGTTGAGGCCTGTTTTGTGACCAATTATATGGTCAATTTTGGAGAAGGTACCATGAGGTGCTGAGAAGAAGGTATATCCTTTTGTTTTAGGATAAAATGTTCTATAGACATTGGTTAAAACCATTTGTTTCATAACTTCTGTTAGTTTCAATATGTCTCTGTTAGTTTCTGTTTCCTGGATCTGTCCATTGATAAGAGTGGGGTATTGAAGTCTCCCAGTATTATTGTGTGAGATACAATGTGTTCTTTGACTTTTACTATAGTTTCTTTAATGAATGTGGATGCCCTTGCATTTGAGCATACATATTCAGAAATGAGAGTTCATCTTGGAAGATTTTACCTTTGATGAGTATGAAGTGCCGTTCCTTGTCTTTTTTTGATAACTTTGAGTTGGAAGTCGATTTTATTCGNTATTAGAATGGCTACTCCATCTTGTTTCTTCAGATCATTTGCTTGGAAAATTGTTTTACAGTCTTTTATTCTGAGTTTGTGTCTTTCTTTGTCCCTGAGGTAGGTTTCCTGTAAGCAGCAAAATGTTGGGTCCTATTTATGTAGCCAGTCTGTTAGTCTATGCTTTCTAATTGGGGAATTGAGTCCATTGATATTAAGATATATTAAGAAAAGTAATTGTTGCTTCCTGTTATTTTTGTTGTGAGAGTTGGGATTCTGTTCTTGTGGCTATCTTCTTTTAGGTTTGTTGAAGGATTACTTTCTTGCTTTTTCTAGGGCATANTTTCCCTCCTTGTGTTGGTGCTTTCCCTTTATTATCCTTTGAAGGGCTGGATTCGTGGAAAGATATTGTGAGAATTTGGTTTTGTCATGAAATACTTTGTTTTCTCCATCTATGGTAATTGGGTATAGTAGCCTGGGCTGGCATTTGTGTTCTCTTAT
>NC_034602.1:11177354-11197117 GCF_900095145.1 Mus pahari
TCTTCTGGCTTTCATAGTCTCTGGTGAGAAGCCTGGTATAATTCTAATAGGTCTGCCTTTATATGTTGCTTGGCCTTTTTCCCTTACTGCTTTTAATATTCTATCTTTATTTAGTGCATTTGTTGTTCTGATTATTATGTGTCGGGAGGAATTTCTTTTCTGGTCCAGTCTATTTGGAGTTCTGTATGCTTCTTTTATGTTCATGGGCATCTCTTTCTTTCAGTTAGGGAAATTTCTTTTATAATTTTGTTGAAGATATTTACTGGTCCTTTAAGTTGAAAATCTTCATTTTCATCTATACCTATTATCCTTAGGTTTGGTCTTCTCATCGCGTCCTGGATTTCCTGGATGTTTTGAGTTAGGGTCTTTTTGCATTTTGCATTTTCTTTGATTGTTATGTCCATGTTCTCTATGGAATCTTCTTTACCTGAGATTCTCTCTCCCATCTCTTGTATTCTGTTGATGATTCTCACATCTATGTTTCCTGATTTCTTTCCTAGGATTTCTATCTCCAGAATTGTCTCCCTTTGGGTTTTCTTTATTGTTTCTACTCCATTTTTAGATCTTGGATGATTTTGTTCAGTTCCATCACCTGCTTAGTTGTGTTTTCCTGTAATTCTTTAAGGGATTTTGTATTTCCTCTTTAAGAACTTCTACCTGTTTAGCCATGTTCTCCTGTATTTCTTTAAGTGAGTTATTAATGCCCTTCTTAANATCCTCTACCAGCATCATGAGATATGATTTTAAATCTGAATCTTGCTTTTTGGGTGTGTTGGGGCATCCAGGACTTGTTGTGGTGGAAGTACTGGGTTCTGGTCTTGGTTTCTGTTAGTAAGATTCTTATGTTTGCCTTTTGCCATCTGGTAATCTCTGGTGTTAGTTGTTCTAGCTGTCTCTGGCTATAGCTTGTTCCTCCTATGATTCTGTTAGCCTCTGTCAGCACTCCTGGGAGTCCAACTCTCTCCTGAGTCTCAGTGGTCAGAGCCCTCCCTGGAGGTCGACTCTCCTCTGGCGGGGAAGGTGCCTAGAGGTCTGGGTCTCAGCTCTGCCTCTTGGCTGAAGACGAAGGCCCAAAGGGACCCTATCAAAGAAGGTCTGTTGCTTCTGCCTCTCCTGTATTTCTTTAAGGCAGTTATTTATGCCCTTCTTAAAGTCCTCTATCGTCATCATGAGATGTGATATTAAATTTGAATCTTGCTTTTCTGGTGTGTTGGGGTATCCAGTGCTTGCTGTGGTGGGAGAAACGGGTCCTGATGATGTCAAGTAACCTTGTTTCCTGTTGCTTATGTCCTTGCTTTTGCCTTTTGCCATTTGGTTATCTCTAGTGTTAGTTGGTATTGCTGTCTCTGATTGTGCCTTATCCCTCATGGAAGCTGTGTGCCAATACTCCTGGGGGACCAGTTCTCTCTCGGATGAATTTTTGTATGAAGACCTATGGGATGAAGTCAGCTCTGGGGCACAGACAGCAAGCAGAAGGATTCTGTCTCCAGGTGCTCTGTGATTCCTGTGCCCTGTAAGCTCCTGGAGGGTCCCTCTTTGGCCAGTTATTGGAGCAAAAGTGTTGGCCTCACCTCTGAGCTTAGGAGTGATAGCACTCCTGAGAGCAACTGTTCCCAGGTGGGATTTGAGTATGGAAGACGGTGTGTGGGAAAGCCTTAGCTCGGGTACAGATGGAGACCAGAAGGATCCACATTCTATGTCTTATCTGGCAGCTCCATACTTTGAGGGCTCTCCCAGAGCCTGGATACAGACAGCAGATAGCAGCCTTATTAGATTTGGCTGGTTTTTGTTTGTTTGTTTGTTTGTTTGTTTTAGTTTTTTCCACTTAGTGACCCAGGGCTTACTCTGGCTGGGTAGAATTGACTCTTTCTGGCCAGAAAGTAAAAGAACCCAGCTTTCTTTTCTTCTCCATGAAACCCTCCTTGTAGAGCAGGGGTAGGAGCTAGGCATCAAGCGAATCTTCTTTTAGAAGCCTGCTTATAACTGCTCATGTACTGGCAACACCCCCTTCCTCCAGACCTCCCTTCCTACTGGAGTGAGGCTCCTCCACCACTCAAGCAAGACCTCAGCTTGCCCTCTTTCTCTTTCTTTATTCCTATTTCAATGATTCTGCAGCTCAAAAGTCTAAAGATGTAGACAAATGTGCACCCCGCCGAGAAAGAAACTTTCTGACAGCAGGCATCTGATGGGGAAGTTAGGCTGTCTTTCTCTTATTAATGCCTCCTTTTATTTAAAGAGAAGAACCATCACCTTTCCTGTCACAATCCTTCAAACCAGGTCTTGAGGGTGCCGTGTTATTTCTGTTTTCCTCATCTTTCCTCATCTTTGTCCTCTCTGGTTCTTGAACACAGTGCAAGCCTGAGTTTGGCTTTGCCTGTTAGACCATCTGTCCCCAAAGATGTCTGTAATTCAGAAGGTAACTAATGCTTAGTCTGACATATCTAGATGCACAGAACTAATAGGATGGGAACATATATATGTGAGGTTTATTATAGGAACTAACAGAGGATATTGGGAAGGTTCAGAAGCCTTACTATGTGCCACTGATAAGTGGAAACTTAGGGAAGACAAAGTACCATGCTTTGGTCTAATGTCAAGAGAAGTAATGAATATATACATTCAGAGACAGAGAATGCATTTGCTTCCCTCTGCTTTTCTTTTCTCCTAGGGTTAGATTGGTGAAGGAAGAGCTATGCTCCATATTTCATTCTTCTTTTTCAAATACTAATCTCTTCTGGAAATGACCTCAGAGACATAACTGGAAATGTTTACTAGGTATTTGAACAGCTCTTCCTTGGGAGAAGCTAAGACATAACCCTGAGAATCTGAGGGCCTGAGCAGTACCGGCTCTCACTCTGGACCCTCATCTGTGGAATCTAAGTTTGGTATACATGGTGTGGTGGTTTGGATCTGAAGTGTCCCCACAGGCTTCCCAGAGTGTGTCACTATTTTGAAGGTTATAGAACCTATAGGAGGTTGGGCCTGGCTAACAGAAGCAGATCGCTAGGGGTAGGCATCTAAGGATGTGCCTGCCCCTGATTTCTCCTGCCTAGTCTGCCACTGTGTGAAGACCTGCTGCTACAGACTGAGCCACCTAGATCCAGGCTACAATCAGGGCCACTCTGCAATGCCTTCTCCATGATCATAGAGTGGAATTTCCACCTTCACTTGCTCTGCTAGTGTTCTGCTTCAGCAATCAGAAAAATAGCTAACACTGGAGTCTACTCTCTGCCTTTAGTGATCAAGTGCTTCTGACTGGACACCAGCCCCAGGCATTAATCTATCCTATTCAACATCCGTCCAGTGTCTACTTTTTTGTCAGAGCAAATGTCTTAAGAATAAAGCCGTGTGGCTGATTGTCTGGGAGACATCTATTCAAGTCCACAGTTTAGTGTGCCCATCTATGGCATGCGAGGCTGGGACCTATTGTATTGATAAGGCAGCCAGGGCTGACCTTTGATCTGGGCAAAACACTGAGAATTCTGAGTTGGTGGATAAAATTTGGTATCAGAAGAAGATACAGAGTGCTGTGGCCATCACGAACAGTATCGAGTGGAAAGAGGCTCTATAGGGATATTTACTAAAGCCAAGACCTGAGCTGAGACGCAGGTTTAGAACCAGGGCCTACCTTGAGAGGCAGAGGAGAGACCATAGAGGACTGAGCTGAAGGGGCTGTAGCAGCTTGGGTCACAGTCAAGGTACATGCTTAGGCCTACTTACTCAATGCAAGGGCCAAGATGGGTCTTGGTCTCAAAATCATCATGATCAATAGTCTAGCAGTAGTGTCTTGTGGGTAATCAAGGTCTTGAGTTAGAATTTTATTTTTCAAACATCAAAATTGTTAGTTTGGGTTCCATGATTCTGAGAATGTATGGTGGAAATGATTTGGGGGTGAACCAGAAGAGATAGTGAGAGATGGGCAGTGTCTGCTGTCATTATCTTTAGCCCCTCATAGACTACTGTGATCCTAGACAATTAATGAATGCTTCAGGAATTGAAAAGCATTTATACCAAGTGAATCAATCCAGTCAAACTAGATTGATGAATAATTTTCAAGACCTGCAGTTAAAAATATCACACAGAGTGGAAAAACAGACAACTTCCTCTGCAGACAGGGTCCTTAACTTAGTCCCTGTGTAAAGAAGTAAAGTACAAGATGGTCCTGTGATTGGCCACTGGGACCTGATGCATTTTTATGGTGCAGAGTATTGTTTGGCAACCTGTAGAGGACCAGTTCCTCTCAGAAGGAGTGGCTTTTGCACAGCCAGGGAATAATGCCAGAAGTTCACCACAGGTCCCGTTAATAGGACATGCTCCAGTTAGGCAGCACACAAAAGCTGGGTGTGACCTTCAAGTGACCACATAAAACACAGTGTCTGGTCAACTGCAGAATGCTGGTGCCCAGCACCTGCTCAAGGGTAAGATGAAGAACCAGGAGAAAGCACACAGCAGCAGTCTTCTCCAGAGAGAGTCATATTGGGAAGGCAATGCTTTGCTTCTAAGGTAAAGGATGCTCACCAACATTGTCACTGATAGAACAACGATTTATGGCAGCAAGCATCTTTTCTAGCCTCAATCACTTATTCTGTCCTGGAAAAAGTCTGATCCTCAGAATTTTGGTTAATATTTTAACATTCCCTAAATAGACATTTATAACCAAGCCTTTTTTTTTTTTGCAGCTGTTGATTACAGACTATCTGCTAATACTGGTTCTAAAACGAATCTGGAGCCATCCACACACTTGCCCATATCTGTAATACACAGCTATTCCAGATAAGTGGCTGAGGACTGACTTCTGCCACACAGGGGTTGAGGCAAGGAGTCTCTTCAGTGCCAGCCTGTTTTCTTTATTCTCCCATGCTGAGCTGTTTTAGTGCTCCAGGCTGGAACGTGTTAACACAATGTCAAAAGATGCTTAGATTAGGAGAAATGATAATAAGGTAATAATCCTGAACACCTGCCTAAGCCTTTTCACTTTTAAAACTATAATGACAGCTAATAGCTGCACTGGATTCTCCTAACAATCCCATGGAGGATGGCAGGTCATCATTATTATCCTAATTGTTTGAATAAGGAAACCAAGACCCAGAGGGGTTGAGTAACTTATCTGAGGCCACTCAGCTAACCCTGTCTAGGGCTTCTCTCAGCAAATGTGGAGACTCCCAGGAGTGAAAGCCTGTTTCAGAGTTGCTTATTCAGATCATTCTTTGCACTCTCCCAAGGTCATTTACAAACAGTGAGAGGGGTTGGCTCCTCCACGTAGACTGCAGCTACCCCTGATCACTCTCCAGAAGAAATTTGGAGATGCTTCAGTCCAACAGTTTTGATGGCTGGAACATTCTTTCCTCTTATTTCATTCAAAACCTCAATGCTTGCCAAGAACCCTCATTTCCATATAAGCTCCTGCTCTACGTGGAACTCTGTTTCCTGTTTTCTGCTAATTTCAAGTCATTTGTTCCTTATAAAAACCCTAAAGGGGAAACTATTGTCTCCATTTTGCAAAAACTGTGTATGCACAAGGCTCTCCTGGAAGCTTTCTGAAGCTGGAATTTACTCAGTAAGATTCGGATGAGAAATGGGAATCCACATTTCTAACAAGTGATGCCATTCAGGCACCTGGAAGGGGTGCCAGTCTTCCAGAACTACTCTCGAGGGTCTCCCAAGGAGCTGCTATGAACCAGCTGAATTTTTGAAGATGGAGACACTTGTAGGTATTTTTATTTTATAGGTAATGGAGGAGGGTCTGGGATTCAGTAGCTTTACAAGTCATCATGGAGAGTCCAGTATATAACCTGTTGTAGGAAGTTCTGAGCTGATGTCAACATCCCACCCAGAAAATTAACCTATGAATTGGTCCAGTGGCACAGGAGTCCTCACTAGTTGTGGGACAAACAACTGATAAGCACGTAGGCTGTTTCTATGTTCTAGCTATTGTTAAGAGAGCATCTATGAACATGGATAAGCATGTGTCTCTGTAACGGGAAACTGATTCCTTTGGACCTAGGTCCAGGAGAAGTATAGCTGGGTCATGTGGCAGATCTATTTCTAATTCTTTGAGGCACCACTACACTGATTGCCACATTGATTACAGTAATTTGCATTCATACCACCATGAGAGTTTCCTGCTCAACACATCAGCAGCAGTGTTTGCTTTATCTTAGACATTCTGAATGGTAAGATGAAATTATAAAGTAATTTTAATTTACATTTTCTTCATGACCAATGTTGGTGTCTTAACCAGACTAGATAGCTACATAGAGAAGACTAAAAATAGATCCATGTCTATCACTTCGCACAAAATCCAAGTCCAAATGGATCAAAGGTCTTAATATAAGACCACATACCCTGAATACTAGTAGAGTACAAAGCTTAAGTCTAAGTGGATCAAGGAACTCCACATAAAACCAGAGACACTGAAACTTACAGAGGAGAAAGAGGGAAAGAGCCTCAAATATATGGGCACAGGGGAAAAATTCCTGAGCAGAACACCAATGGCTTGTGCTGTAAGATCAAGAATGGACAAATGGGACCTCATAAAATTGCAAAGCTTCTGTAAGGCAAAGGACACTGTCAATAAGACAAAAAGGCAACCAACAGATTNGGAAAAGATCTTTACCAATCNTAAATCCAATAGAGGGCTAATATCCAATATATATAAAGAACTCAAGAAGTTAGACTCCAGGAAATCAAATAACCCTATTTAAAAATGGAGTATAGAACTAAACAAAAAATTCTCAACTGAGGAATACCGAATGGCTGAGAAGCACCTAAAAAATGTTCAACATCCTTAATCATCAGGGAAATGCAAATCAAAACAACCCTGAGATTCCACTTTATAACAGTAAGAATGGCTAAGATCAAAACTCAGGTAACAGCAGAGTCTGGCAAGGATGTGGAGAAAGAGGAATACTCCTCCATTGTTGGTGGGATTGCAAGCTGGTACAACCACTCTGAAAATCAGTCTGGTGGTTCTTCAGAAAGTGGGACATAGTACTACCATAGGATCCATCAATACCACTCCTGGGCATATACCATAGAAGTTGCTCCAACATGTAGTAAGGACACATGCTCCACTATGTTCATAGCAGCCTTATTTATAATAGCCAGAAGCTGGAAAAAAATCCAGATGTCCCTCAACAGAGAAATGGATCAGAAAATGTGGTACATTCACTCAATGAAGTACTATGCAGCTATTAAAACAACGAATTTATGAAATTCTTAGGCAAATGGATGGATCTGAAGGATATCATCCTGAATGAGGTAACCCAATCACAAAAGAACACACATCATATACACTCACTGATAAGCAGATATTAGCCCAGAAACTTAGAATACCCAACATACATTTTGCAAAACACATGAAACTCAAGAAGAAGGAAGACTAGAGTGTGGATACTTTATTTCTTCTTAGAATGGGAAACAAAATACCCGTGAACAGAGTTACAGAGACAAAGTTTAGAGCAGAGACTGAAGGAATGACTCTCTAGAGACTGCCTCACCTGGGGATCCATCCCATAAACAACCACCAAACCCAGACACTATCTCAGATGCCAATAAGAGCTAGCTGACAGGAGTCTGATAAAGCTGTTTCCTGAGAGGCTCTGCCAGTGCCTGACAAATACAGAAGTGGATGCTCACAGCCATCCATTGGACAAAGAATGGGGTCCCCAATGAAGGAGCTAGAGAAAGTACCCGAGGAGCTGAATGGGTTTGCAGCCCCCTAGGAGGAACAACAATATGAACTAACCAGTAGCCCCCAGAGCTCCCTTGGACTAAACCATCAGTCAAAGAAAACACATGGTGGGACTCATGGCTCTAGTTCCATATGAAGCAGAGAATGGCCTAGTGTGTCATCAATGGGAGGAGAGGCCCTTGGTCCTGTGAAGGTTCTATGCCCCAGTGTAGGGGAATGCCAGGATTAGGAAGCAGGAGTGGGTGGGTTGGGCAGCAAGGGGAGGGGGAAAGGGATAGGGAATTTTCAGAGGGGAAACTAGGAAAGGTGATAACATTTGAAATGTAAATAAAGAAAATATGTAATAAAAAAGAGAGAAAGCGTAAAATATACGTTAGCTCATTGGCATAGAAACCTATTAATATAGAAGCTTCCCAAAACACATAAAAGGAATTTAAATGGAGTTACTAGATAATGGGGGAGGCCATGCTATGACATCATATACTACCAAGCAAAAACTCCAAGTACTAGGAATAGGGTACATCTTGTTGAGTCAAAAGAGACCCATAGATCCCTTTCCTCAAATATTAGTCTAGTGTCAAGGCTATATGTTAACTTGTACATAACAGTAAGGCCTAATTGCTGAAGATACCATGTATGTCATGAAACATGGAGAGACTGAGCTGGAATCAAACTAATAGCTCCATCCCCATTGACTAGTGTTCATTGTGATACAAGGAGGAGAAAAATAATCATTGCTATACCCTGGTACAATAGTGGCTAAAATGTTATGGAAGTAACCAACTCTTTTTGTTTGGTGGGGAATAGAAACCACACCTGACAGTTAATGGGGCCAATAACTTGAGAAGAGAGACTAGATAGGCCATGTGCCATGGGAATACCCAATAATATTATTCTGCTAAATGAGCATAGCAACAAAATGACTCCTAATGACATAGTGCTATACTAAGAGATCACTGTGTCAATTGATGCACCTATGACTGAGAAGACCCCACAAGCTAAAGTATGCACAAAGTTCCACCCTTAACCAACAAATAAATAAATAAATAAATATTACAAATTTCCATCTTTAATCAACAAATATTAAAAAGTTCTACGCTAAACAAACAAACAAACAAACAAATAAATAAATAATCTGGTTTTGGCAGTAGAGTAACTATATATAATAAATATATTAGATATATCAACCACACTCCAGGGCAGGCCTCAGGATCAGGAAGTCAGTCTATATTTATTTTGTGTGCTTTGGGGGGTTGAGGCTGTAGGAGCTGCCACTTTGTCAAAAGTGTTTATCAATTATGAGGGTTTCCTGGTGGGACCTTTGGGGGGTCTCTCATTAATACAATCATGCCATTTGCAAGTGGAGATAATTGGCCTTTTCCCTTTCCTGTGTTTATTCCTTTATTCTCCTTCTTTTGTCCTATTGTTCTAGCTAGGACTTTAAGTACTACCTTGAATGAGAGGAGGACACCCTTGCTGTTCCTGGTTTTAGTGGGAATGCTTCAAGTTTTGGTTTTGTTTTTTTTACCATTTAACATCATGGTGGCTATCAGTTTGTCATAGTCTTTATTGTGTTGAGATATGCGTCTTCCTTCCCAAGTCTCTTCAGGGTTTTTTATCATGAAGGGATCATGGATTGTTTTTCAAAGGTCTTTTCTGCATCAATTGAAATGATGCTGTGGTTTCTGTCCTTTAGTGCATTTATGTGATGAATTATGTTGATTATTTACATATGTTGAACCATCCTTGCATCCCTGGAATGAAGCCAAACTGATCATGATGAATAATGTGCTATTGAATATGGTTTGTAAGTGCTTTTATTCAGAATTTTTGAGTCTATGTTCATCAGTATGATTGACCTATAATTCTCTCTCTCTTTTTTTACTTTATGGAATAAGTTGGGTAGGTCTGTTAGAATACTGAATTGAATGCATCTTATGCTAAATCCTGTTTTTAATAGTTGGGGTAGTTTAAATTATAGATTCTAGCTCATTGATTGTTATAGACATTTTTTCAAATTATTCAATTCATCTTGACTTATCTTTGGTAGGCAGTATGCATCTAGAAATTTGTCTGTTTCTTTTAGATTTCTCGATTTAAAAATGTAAAATATGATCTTGTGATTTTTTTTTGAATTTCCTAAGTATCTGTTGTAATGTCCCCTCTTTGATCCCTAATTTTATTAATTTATTTCCTCTCTTCCTCCTGGTAATTTGACGAGATTATTATCTCCTCAAAGAACTAAATCCTTGTTTCATTGTATCTTTTCATTGCTTTTCTTTCATTTCTATTTTATTTATCTCTTCCCTAATTTTATTTTCATCACCACTTTAATTATTTTTCTCCATCTTCAGGAATTTCTTTGTTCTTGTTTTTATAATACCTTAAGTCTCATCATTACCAGGTTGTTTATTTAAGGTCTTTCTGGTTTCTAATGTGGGTGTGGAGAGCTAAACTTTCCTCTTGATGCTTCCTTCATTATATCCCATAGATTTTGGAATGACATATTTTCATTCTTAAGTATGAAACTTTTTCTTATTTCTTCTTAAGTTTTGCAATGACCATTCATCATATAATAGTACATTTTTTAATCTCTATGAATTTATATATTTTCTATAGTTTCTTTGCTATTGATTTCTAGCTTTGTCTCATGTACCAACATGAGATGCTGTTTTAATTTTCCTGTATTTATTGAAACTTGCTTTATGACTAAATATGTGATGTATTTTAGAGAAGAATCTGTGGGGTACTGAGAAGAATCTTTTGGTGTTTGTGTATAATGTTCTATTAGGTCCATTTGATTATACTTTCTTAATAATCCATTGAGGAGGCATTGCTGCTTGGATCAATATCCACTCCAACTTTCCTTTAGAAATTTTTTTCCTGAGTTATATGTGGGTAGATGCAAAAAGCCTTGTCAGACTCTCTTGCAGCTAAGATTTTGGAAAACTGGCTCAATTTGATTCTACCAATTAGCACCATCTCATCTTTTACTTGAAGAAATAAGAGGGAACAGGTGTGTAAAGAGAAACGGTAACTTCTGGTAGAAAGACTTTTTTCTGCAGTGATGGTCAATGACCAGTGTGTAGATGTAAGCAGTGGTGACTCTTTCAATAGTCCTGGGGTTTGGTAATGAGGAAGCTTGGAGCTTTGATTATCCATTAGAACTTACAGTCTTCTTAGTATCTATTTAACATCTCTTCCTGCTCAAGTGGGCTAAGCTTGACTCTTGACTGTTACTAAGACCACATAGTCTTACTAAAAGCAACGACAATAATGGTAGTAACTAATGTCATCTGTTTACATTTAGTAATGTCATTCTTTATTCCAAATAGTAATAGCATTATTATAATATATCTGTCTTATATGTGAGGTAGTTTCCTAACATTTTACATGTACTGATAGATCAGTTCTATCCTTAGGAGTTTGCTACTATTATCTTTATTTGAAGATGAGAAACCATGCATGTAGAGATGAAAAAACAGACTTACCTCATACAATAAACCAATAAGGGAGAGGAGTTTAGATTTGAACTGGGGTATTTTGGCTCTGCAGCCCATAATTGGGATCTGGGCTTCTGGATTCTTGCCAGTCATATAAAATAGCTATTGTTGTTATTGTTATTATTATTTTTGTTATTGTTGTTACCCCTTTATGGAAACAGAGATGAGCTACATTTAGAGAGGTCCCATAATACTAGTTGTTCAGCTAGTTAGTGACAATACAGTGCACAGACTGTACAGATCTGCAGACGGTATGCTGGAACTTTTACAGATAGCTTGATATCTGGCTAGAATTTCTTTTCAATTATTTGTGCATCTTTACTTTGATTCATTTGTATTATTCCTTGGGAATTAGTCCAGTCTTTTTTATTTGTGGAAGAATTTGGAAGCCCTGGTCCCAGGGCATTTTGCTATAATGTGCTAAGGCCCACACTTCATTTCCTTTGGGGTCCTATAGAGGTGTAGCATGGCCCATAAAAAACACCATTGCTGCTCATATCTCATGATTTTTGCAAATTAATGATCTAAGTAAAATGGACCATTGCCTTTAAAAGTGTGCAATAAAAAATGATAATAAATGCCAGACTGGGGATCATAATGGAAAAACAACTGTTTGGGGTGTTTTGCTATGGTACAGTTCCCCAGCCTGAGTGCATTAAGTGAAGCTGGCTGATTTTTTTTTTTTTTTGAGGGAGGGGTTCCATGTTCAATGCCTTGAGTCTTCACACATGACTGGATACAGAATAAGAACTGCCTGTGAAGTCAGAAGAGGCTTAAATCCAAAGCTTGCCAAAGGCATTTCAATTAGACAGTGACCTGGAAATTCTTGGAGGGATTTTTGAACTCCTTCCTATCTCCTTAAGGGCTTCCTCTGTGCCTTCTTCTCTTCCATGGTTCTTTGGTAAGAAGTTGGAATGATTTGGAGTTTTGCCAAGAAGATTCAGGAAAACAAAAGTTAACTGCTATAGCTTTGAGAAATAAATTGCTCCAGAAAGAAAAGGTAAAAACGAAAAATCTTGGGAGAAAAAAATGAAGTCACAGTTTCAATTATAACTATTACCAGGTTTGGCTATAACTTTGAGCCATAGTGTCAACCAGACAGATGTTCTTGCAGTTGGGTTTCCATAATAAATGTTGTACTTGCAAAAATATTTTAATGACATTTTGACTCTTTATTAGCCCTCAAATTCTAGAAGATTTTCCAGGTCAGGAGAAGGCCACATACACCATCTTACCAAGTGGCCTCTTTTGTTCTTCTGGGGCTCATGGAGAACATTAAACGTCCAGATGCAATTATTGCACAATAAAGTATTGATTTCCTAAGAAACCTTGTAACATTTTCTTCTTCATAATTAACATTGGCAAGGAATATATACAAGAGGCTTTAGAGGAGATTAGCCATTGATTGCCACTTGTATGGGACACTAGTGCTTCAATTAAAGAATAAACATTAGAAAACAGTTTCAATCTTCAGAAACTGCAGGTTAGATGCACATTATATATAAGGGTCCTCATAAGATATTAGGTCAGATTTTTTTATGTTACTTATTTATTTTTGCTCCCCTTTGAGGCTTTAGTTCCATCTCTCCCTTTTCCTCTTCTCTAACTCTCCCATATCCCCTCCTCATTCTTTTCCAAATCTGTGGCCTCTTTTTCATCAGCATGCATACATGATTTATATTTCATTTTGATGTATACATGAGCCACTCTGAAGATGTCATTTGAAGGCAAATTGAATTATCATTTATAGCTGATAAGGATTTTAGTTTTGTTTGGCAGTGAGAGTTACTTGCTGACTTTTCCTGAGAGCACAGAGCACAGCTCAGCAGTAAAAGCACCAGGAACAGGATCAATGTACAATCACAAGCCTGAAGATGCCCTACACTGGAAGAAAGATTCAAGCACAATTCAAGAGAATTTCTGCTATGCGGATAACTGAGGTTATGATGACTGAATAGCATCAGGAGAGGGAGATTTATAAGTAAGTTATAGGATGAGGTGTCTTAGCTTGTGTTTGCTCTCATTGACGTTGACGGAGCACCTTCATACCCTTCCTGTACCCTGCTGATATTGTCTCTTGAAGGTACAGTTAGTGTCAGGTAACTCTAGAGTATCAGGATCACTTGATCCTGAGATATGGTGTACAAACTTGACATCTAATCACATCAGTCACTTAAGGAACATTCCACAGCTTGGCATTGTCCTTGGAATCAAGGAGCTGTGGTCTCCAGAGATGAGGAGACATTTGTTTAAACATCTAAACAGAGTTTCTGAGTGTTCACACACCCTCTGTCTGGGAGTAGAGGTGTAGTAGAACTGGAAAAAGTACAGCTCTTGGTCTCAGCTTAGGAACAGTGAGTACACATCATGCCCACATGCACACATGTATACATGTAATTACGCATGTGAACCTTCGCTTGCATTGTCTCTGTCTTTAGAAGATCCTTCTCTTAGTAATTAGTTAGCTAACTTAGGTCACCCCTCATGGAGTAGTTCCTAATTCTCCCATCTAGGAAGCTTTAGCTAAACTGAGAGCTCACAAGACTTTGCTGAAAAGGTTACTAAAAGGGGTTGGCTAAGTTATGAGGATCTGTAACCCCACAAGCAAAAATTGAAATATTCCTCAGAACCTAGGGCCCTAACACTGTCTTTTTCCCAATGGTATGGCATGCACATGTGGTGGGCAGTCATGCATATCCTTTCTCATTGCTGCAAAATACTATTTTTCTGGAGATTATAACCATTAGGCTTTATGTCCTATCTGTAATATGTTTTTAAGTTTCTGGTGCCTTACAACCTAAGTTTCTGGTGTGTGTGTGTGTGTGTGTGTGTGTGTGTGTATCCTAGACATAATATTTATTGGCCACAGAACTTTGAACTTGGGTATCTTATTGAAATAGCATCAATTCATAGAATTGTAATGAAACTCAAGTGGCATGAAAAGTTTCTAACAGAGGTAAGCAAGCTGTATACATTTGATACTCAGGGTTCTCGATCTCTGTACTTCATTGATTGAAGGAAAATATCTATATTGCATACACTGCACACAATAGGGTTTTAAAAGTAAGTAGCTACAAATATATAAACTTAAAGAAATTAAGCAGGCAGTCAGAGGGAAGTTCAGATGGAGCCTTCCTGTGTGAAGGCAAGGTAAGAAGCTACTACCATTTATTGATCATTTATTTTGTACCAACTGCTGTACAGACCACGGCATCTCATTTAAGTTTCATAGTAAAGTACTATTTATATTTTATATAAAATATTATTATAATGACTCATTTTGTGGAAATAAAACCTAAAGTTTTGGGAAACTAAACTACTGTTTCCAAGGTTATATAGGTAACATATTGGTCACTTAAGGGTACAAGGATGCACAATAGTAAGTGATAGGAAAACTGATTATTGCATGAATGGATCACTCATTCTTGTCAGCATGGGACCGAAGATTGCCTATAATATAACATAACATAACAGGCCTAGACTGCTCTCTATAATCTGGACCTTCAGCATCAGCTGAAAACTTATTATAGCCTTCAGGTACCACTGGGAACCTGGAACCTGGAATCTTTTCCATGAATATTTCTGTAACTTAAAGGACTACCCTTATTTAACACATGCTCCTCTCAGTATGTACATGGGAAAAATCAATGAACAAGCTCAGCTGTATAAACACATTTTGTTATCTTTCATGCCCTGTGTGCTAATATTTGATTGGTCCAAAAAAAAAAAAAAGCCATCTGGCTTATCCTGAGGGGTGAGGAAGTTCATGCCACCCACCATGTGGTCATAGCAAGAGTGTGGCTGTGTCACCATTGTAAAAGAATGAGCTTTGAAGATCAATAATTCAATTCCACAGTTAATATATGGAGACTGTCTAATCTGGGCGCAGTCTAACGTCGGTGTACTTGGTTATATTCTAGACTATATCATACACAGTCTCTAGAAATGAGAGAATCACTTCATAGAAAAAGGGTTGTTAGGAGGAGTGAGGAGGCAGCCAAGAGCAGGGAGAGTTGTAAAAACATTTGGGATGGCTATGGAGCCCTGAGAGAGCAATGCAGGGTATATAAACGATCAGGATATTATCAGTGATCTAGTGCAAAATCTGAGCTTCCTCAGGGACATAGCGACAGGGCACATAGTTACCTAGACTTCAGATGACACGCGAATTCAGTGTCTCTGCTACTTTACATGTTTCACCTATGCGGATTAGGAAAACATTCTTCACACATGTTAGTATCAACAAGCAAGAAGAAAATGGCAGTCCTGGGATTTAATTAGACAGAATTGAATAAAAGGACCATTTGTAAACACTTGGCCAGAAAAAGTTGATGAAGTCATAAGCAAGTGCACAGGGACTAACAATAATGAAAGGCATTATTAACACCAGGCTTGAGAAGAAGGGCTTGGAGGACAGACAGTCTTACACGCATGCAGTGAGAGCCAGTGTCATGGAAGGGTTCTCCAACAGAATCATAACAATTTCCAAAAGTGGAATGAGGCAGGAAGAGAGAATGCCATGTAGGATCCATGGGAAGGAGCGGTGAGAAGAAAATTCAATAAGCTGAGCTCCTTGTTTCTCACCTACACATTATGTAGAGGCCATGATCTGGGCCCCCAGGCAGAGTGTGTTTCTGTGTTAGTGGACTGAGCATATCTTGGGAGGGTTAAGTACAGAATAACCAGCACATAACCATTTATCTAGTCCTTAATCTCTTGTCACAGTATCTTGGTTAGCTGAAGCATTAGCCCTTGACTGTGCTGGGAAAGCCAGTTTCTGGATGGGACTCACCGGAGGACAAGGCACCTCATTCACACATGGAATATCAACCAGCCCACTGGTCTGAATGCTTCAAGATTCAATGCCAACATGTGAATTTATGCACATGGTAGTGGTCTCATTTCAAAGGCAGTCTTAAGGCCTGCAGTGAAAGGTGTTTAGTGGGGGATGTAATTCATACACCTAACTGTTTGCTGCAGTGAAAGGTGTCTAATGGGGATATAGTTCATACACCTAACTCTTTGTGCTTTGGAAGAAATGGCCTGGCTTACTCAGTAGACTAGCTATCTCTGGGTTGCAAGGTTCTGCTTCCCTTCTTGGCTAAGGGAATACATTTGACAACCTCTGGTCATTCTAGAAAGTTATCTTGGCCTACGTGATACAGCCATTACTGGGACATGGCCAATCAGGCATGACCTTCCCACCCCACAGCCAAACATTTGTGTCTCAATGTACTTGACACAGGAACAGAATATTATTCCACGACTACATGGTTATTCTTAGTTACATAGCAGTATAATTAATGCCACTTAATGTAAAGTGAAAACAGAGTTTCTGCAGCTGCCAACTTCCTCTGGCTCAGCCAAGGCTATACGCTGACTTCATTTGTGAGCATTATTTCCTTTTTCATCATGCTGATTGCAGAAAGGAAGTCAGTCCAAGAAAGAGAAACAGACATCAAACTTCAGCTGACAACACACCAAATTCAAGATTTAGATTGTAGCCATTGATTTCCACCTAACATCCTGCCAATTGCTCCATAAAATTAAAGCCCTCTGACATCATAGTCAATGGTCAGTTTGGATGTATCAGTGATTCACATCCATAGCCTGTGATAGATGACAGGTAAGTCTACACTGGGTCACATTCGCCATTTCCTAATTCATTCTCTGGCTTCATGTCAGGTTATCTGTTGAATGACTGAGAAAAGCTTCATGAAGATAGACTGACTTTAGCTTTCCTGGTCATTTAGTCCTCATGGTTCCTGAGGAGGCGTGGCTAAATCTGCTGGTCTTGTTCTGCATTCTGTCTTCTTTATTTCTGTGTGAGGTCTACAAGACCTATATAGAACATGATCTGCTGGGCCACATGGAAGACAATGCTATCTGTGGAAAGCTAGCAAATCATGGTCGTTCAGAGCTCAGAAGACAAAGGCTTCCCCAAGTCATGGTCAGTGATAGTAGTAAGAGATGAGATCATCATGGTCGATGCTAATAGAGAGATAGGAGATCGACATAAGGTTATGGTAAGAGATGAACTGAACTCTCACCAGTATGGATGGTTTGGGTGTTGGAGAGCTGATGGGAGTAGGGGCTAACACTCTGTAGTGGCACATAGGTGACTTAAAGTCGTCACTGCATCAGAAGATAGATGGCATCTAACTAGATAGACATCATATTTGATGATGAAGCATTCTACCTAGTCAAAATTTCAGAGCCTAGTGCTAGCTCTTTTGAAGAATCCTTGAGACACCAATTGCCCCAAAGCAACTTTATTTTAAATAGTGGTTATACAGACTGACCCAGATGACTAAAACTGTCAGCACCGATCCTATTTGGCCCCTCTCTTCAGCATCTTTGTTCTGTGTTCTGTATCCCTGGGACAAGCAGAAGCTTCCCTTGCAGATACAGCAGGGTGGGGCGTGGCTTGGAAATCAGGCCATCCCTGGAAATGACACACTATCTATAATTAAGTTAAACCCTTTGTCAGTGCAGATTTTCCAAAAGGACTGGAAATCTCTGAAGAGTACAATTAGAGAACTCTACTCTTCAACAATTGAATTTCCCCACATCTTGCTTTAACTTTCAAGACATATGAAAATGCTAATGCCTATTGTTATATAGAGAGACGGATGGGAAAATTCCAAAGCAGCCTGCAGAAAATAACACAGAATGCTCTCAGGCCCTCCTTACCAGCCCCCTGCACACTAACTGGTGCACCATTAAAGTGCATGGTTTAAGGCCTCAGTAACCTATTACATTCCAGACTTCCTCTTCTGGGCTCCCTGCACGCTGGCAGCCTTTCCCCAAACAGCCGAAATTCATACAGGGGGACTCGGAGTCCTTAGTAGCTGTCTCCACATCCGAGGAGAATTTCCCCAGTGTCTTGAACGTGCGCTGTGAGATTTTTCAAGTATACTCACCAAAGCCTAGCTCTAGGTCCTGTACCAGGCCCATGGAGACAGATTTCCTTCTGTCCTGTGAAGAGCCCCGGCTCTCCCCACATCACACCCCTGACTTTTTGCTGTGGAATTTTGTCTGATCCAAACCCCTACCTGCTGGAAATTTCCTTACTACTTTCTCTTGACTCCCCATTTCCTCCCTACCCAGCAAAATATGCATGTGAGTGCACGCGCGCGCGCACACACACACACACACACACACACACACACACACACACACACACACACTGTTTTCTTGGTTCTTGCTCTTTTAACTCCTCTAATTAAGCAACTTAAGCTAACTTATCAACACATGAAAGTAGCCTAAAGTTGCAATTCAGCTGAACAAGAGTATAAGCCACAAGAAAGTAAACGTGTTTAGCACCTTACCTGGTATAGCCTCTTTTAGAGATGAGCTACCAATTTTGAGGGAAATAGTCTGTCATTTGGAGTTGATTCTGGGGAAAACAGTTTCAGTAGGAACACAGAACTTTAAAAAGATCCTTAGAAGAGGCTGCATGAACCATTTAAAGAGAAGGGAAAAATGCACTGGGTGGAGGTGGTGCGGAGGAGGGGAAAGGATCGACATTCTGTGGGGTAAAGCACCAGTGGACGTTCCTCATGGAATGGGGCAGAGCTGCTCTCAATGAGCATCCAGTGCTGGGTTTATAAATCAGGCTCACTTTGTGCTCTTCCAACTCCTTCCAAGCCTTTCTTCCTTCATCCGTTGCATACATGCCTTCATGCAGGTGTGTGTGTGTGTGTGTGTGTGTGTGTGTATGTGTGTGTGTATGTGTGTGTGTGTGTATGTGTGTATGTTATAAAAAGTTCTATAAACTAATACTTTTATGAAAACAGACTTTCCCTAGAGTGGGGGCTATTGTGACTGGAGACTTTGGATGATTCATTTGCATAAGAACAAAAATGTCCCGATTCCCCTTCCCCGACAGGCTGCTTACTCTTGTAGAGTTATGATCTCTTCCTCTAGGGCTCTTGAAGATGTGGAAAGACAGCGTTAGAACTAGAGAGAACACGGGCATGTATCTCCTTCTCTTCCTCTGGGTCTGTCTTTCCACATCCACAGCTCTTTTTAGGAGCCACACATCTCCCATGAAACAGAACCTGCTCAGTGTCCTTCACCTGAACTCCACTTGCATGGGTTTCAGTAACTCTGCAGCACCCATGGAAATCTTGGACATTTCCTTCTTGCCTGACCCTTTACTAACTTCCCAGTCATAGAAGCCAGAGACCATGGAGCCATCAGGCCATCTTACGCTTTTTCCTCCCTCTTCCAAGTACCTATTCCATCACCCGGTCCTATTACTTTTTACTTCCCCAATATCTCCAACGTCCCCCAGCTCTTCCCAGGACTTTCTTTATTACCCTAGCCCCAGCTTCTGCTGCTAGGTTCACTGCAGCAGAACTGCTCCCGTTAGCCGACACCACCACTAAGCTCATCTCTAGCTCGTCCTCCATGCTCCAGTCACCAGCTGGAAGTTCTCAGAAGCAGGCTCTGGGCAGAGATCAGTGTGCAGAAGTCCCTTATGGAGTGCAGTAGTGAAAAGGTGGGGAGCAGAAGTCCCTTATGGAGTGCAGTAGTGAAAAGGTGGGGAGCAGAAGTCCCTT
>NC_034602.1:11197137-11206550 GCF_900095145.1 Mus pahari
GAAGTCCCTTATGGAGTGCAGTAGTGAAAAGGTGGGGAGGGGAAGCAGCCTCACAGAGGGGAAAGCTGAGCTAAAGTGTAATTTAACAAAGCCTCAACCAATGCTGTCAGCTTTCTGAAGCTGGGGTGACCCTTCAGGGTTGTCCTAAGGCGGAAGGGGCCTGGCCAACCTTTATACTTCCATGCTGAGCAGGGCATGCACCTTAGAAAGGAGCACAACCTTGGTGATTTGCAGGATTGTGACACCTAAGCACTTTCTGGCAGAATTCCCAGCTGCAGGGGATCCCCAACTGTAGAGAATCCCCTTTGGAAACAGGATCTATGTGGCCTGGCAATTTTCTCAATGCTGATCATGTCATACTTTTATTTTAATGCCCTCAGCGAGCGGTGTCCCAGAGTCTCTTGAGAAAACTTGCATGGCCATATGATCCTCACACCTGCCTGATCTGACCTCTGGTTGACCTTTCCATTACCACCACCATCGGAGCAGATTGTTGCCTGGGCTCTAGAAACTCACATCCTTTTAGAGGTTACAAGTGTAATTGCTTCTCTAGACATTGGTTCTGGGTGTGCACTATTTTTCTTCTACAATGGTCATTTCCTGTGTCCGTGTCACCATGGATCATGTTATCTGGTAGAATCTTTAGTCATCACCTCCATACCACATCCTAACCTCCTACCCATTCACTCTATCATTACAAACACTGTCCATGACCTTTGTCTCCTTGTTCAGTGCCACGTGTATTGATTGCAGTTTTGCTGGTGTTTGTGTATGGTTATTTTGCTGTGTTCCAAAGCCATTGTCATCTGAAGGGCAGGGCTGTCCTCCTTGAGTACCATCGCTGACTATTTTTTTCTTATGTATCAGGTCACCCAAGACTGAAGAGGTCATAGAGCCATGGCTAGAGTTACACAGTTATTCATTGTTAGGGGAGGCTATTTAAAGTCACATGCGCATGTAGATGCTATCTGCATGTAAGTGGCCTATTCACAAATAAGTTTTCAGCTGAAATTTAGTTCCTGCCCCTGCCTTTCTCTCCCCTCTTGAACAGGGACATTGATTTTCTATTCTTGTACTTACCTGTATTAGCTGTTTTCACTTAAATTGTCATTGACTTTGGTTTAGAAGAAAAATCTAGGGTAAATGAATGAATTACATTCATTCAAATAAAATCTTTTTTAAAAGACATGAAAAACACCAGTTTGACCAGTTCTTTTGCTTTTTGTCCATCGATGTAACAGGATGGAGAGACAGGCATTTGTTTCTGTTGTTGGTCTTCCGTCTGGATGCCCCCTCCCACTACTGGCTTGACTGTGAAGCAAACGGGCGGGAGGGAGGAGGTAGAAGCACTGGGCATGACTCTGGGCTCATATTTAGAGAACAATGATTTGAAGCCTTGTGCATAATTCACTTATCAGACTCCATATGCAAATGAGCACATCCTGACTTGTTCAAAGGACTTCCGTAAATAATATTATTCACCCCTTAGAAGCAAGCCATATTTTTACTGGACTTTTTACTTCAGCCCTGCATTACTAATGAGAATATATATTTTTAAACTCTGTTATTTATTTCCCTTCTGCTTAATATTTCAATCAAACATACATTTACTATATTAATCATAGAACATGATAGTTTTAAAGCCTTAGAAATCATTTTAATTGAATACCTCATGTCTATTTAATCTAAAGTTAATAAAACTTTTTAAAACTTCATTGTGTATAATTTCTTCCTGTAAGACATTCACCCCCACTTTTCCGAATCTTTTATTGAGATTCTACTTTTATTAAAAAGTCTTAATTTTATTTTAAAATCAAAGTTAGATTTTATGCCAATGATGTTAGTTAACCTGTTACTTGCTAAAGAAAGGACAACCACAAATAAACTAGGCAGTTGTATCTCAGTGACAAGAAAATTGTATTGACTCGAAGTAGATTTTGAAAGAAGAAACTGTCTATTATTATCAGTTATCTTTGGATGTGTACACACGTGGATAAGGGGAAGTTCTTGGAGAGCTTTCATGTGTCTATGCACTGTTGAGAGTTCCAGAGGGAAACTCGAGAGTGCACATGGCACCAAGTGGTATTTCATTTACTGATTTAGTGAGAAGTCACTTGCCTCTGACAAATGTGGATTTGGGTAGTATGCTGGTGGTGATTTTAATTGTCCACTTGATACAATGTAGAACCACCTGAGAAGAGCGTCATTATTGTTATTATTATTATTGCTATTATTATTATTATTATTATTATTATTATTATTATTATACACCACAGATACCCCTTTCCACATCCTCCCAGGCAGCAAAGCCTAAGGACATCACCAAAGTATCAGGATTCATCATGATCTGAGGCCACAGCACGGACAACAGTCACCACCATGGCCTCCACTGGTATCTTGGACCACAGACGTCCTTCAAGGAAATCTAATCCAGAAAGGAAAAAAATCCTTTCTCCATCTTCACCCTCCGTCATTGCACAGAGCCAGGGGGATCCCAAGGCCAGGTGGCAGGTTCAAGGGCTGAGTCTGAGTCTGCACAAGCTCCGGGCTGTTGTATACCAACCATGCCACCGACCCTGCTGGGTGATGACAGAATGCCCACCTCAGCCCTCTCTCTCACTTGTCACCACAGTCGTGTCCCCAGTTCCGTCTCTCTCCACAGCTCATTCACCCTGCATTTTTTTCTGCCTTTCCCACCTCTCCAGCATCGAGGTCAGGTAAGGACACCAGGCTCTTTTGCACTTTTTAATTCAGCATGCTTTCCCTGACAACTTCCTTGAGAAAGACTTTAATTCCCGTTCTGTGTCTTATCAATGCCATTGGGTACAAGATTTATTTTTAGATCCCTCAACTCTATTTGACCATAAATCTGAAGTAGTGAGAACTCTACAGAATACCCTAGCCTGGATAAGACATTAGAGCAGCCTGAACATACCTTTGGTGTAGCTTACTCATAGTCTCGCAGACTCTGAGATGATCCTTGAGCAGAGACATCGGCTTTTACATGAGTCTGCAACAGCTAGCTCCTTCACATACTCTGCTTCATGCCTTCTCTCAGAAGCCCATTCTAAGCTGGTTCCTGTTTTTCTTAGCCTGAAACATCTGCCTCCAAGAAGGTAAGAATCTCTAAGAAGGCTGCCATAGAAGAGTGTCCGATCTGGTTTTCTTATACTCTCTGAGACTTATTGTCTTGGGAAGTCTAAGAAGCCAACTTAAGATAAGATACCAGTCGTATGTGCCCATAGCTCATTTGCTTCCAAAGACAAATTAGAATCTTTTGGCTGCCATTCTGAAACCTGTACAGTCTTGAATATCAGACCCAAAAGTCAAATAATAAAATTTAAAATTTAAGGGACATTTTTACTCAGAAATATTCCAGGGGATATGACAATTTTGTTTTCTCTTAGTGAGTAGAATATTGTGAATTTTCTATTATTGGTTTTTATCATAAATCTGTACCCCAAGAAGGAAGTCCTTGGATGGACTAAGATTTTCTTTGGGTTAAGAATCATGGAAAATATTTTTAGGAATTTTCTTCTCTAGCGAATCTTTTGTTTGGAAATGGACACTAAGGATGAGTTATTGAATGACTATTCAGCTATGGTTCAATAAGCAAAGAAAAAAACTAGAGCCTATTACCACTCAGGAGGATGAGCATAGCACATGGCAGGT
Source organism: Mus pahari (assembly GCF_900095145.1). Classification (NCBI taxonomy): domain Eukaryota; kingdom Metazoa; phylum Chordata; class Mammalia; order Rodentia; family Muridae; genus Mus; species Mus pahari. The sequence continues at coordinate 11,200,810 of NC_034602.1, forward strand.
AATTAACTTGCTCCGAATCCAAATCGGAGACAAAGGTTATCAGCCTGGGCTTCTGGGACAATGGAACAATGTCTTCTCCAAATTAAGCTGTGGAAAGAAGAGAGGAAATTAGAGAGGAGAGGAGGCATCTTGGTCAATATTTCCTGTTGAGGTCGATATAGGCTGTCTCTACACTCTTGGTCTCCACTCAGAATAATGGCTGCATTGTTGGTACCCTCCACAAGATTGGTGCATTGGTTAGCCATAGAACAACCACCAGAACTTCACCAGTTACCTCAGGGGTTATTTCTGGTATGCATATTCACTGATTTTTTTTTTAAAGATTTATGTATTTTTTTTTTTTATGAGTACACTGTAGCTGTCTTCAGACACACCAGAAGAGGCCATCAGATACCCCAGTACAGATGGTTGTGAGCCACCCTGCCGTTGCTGGGAATTGAACTCAGGATGTCTGGGAGAAGAGTCAGTGCTCTTCACTACTGAGCCATCTCTCCAGCCCTCACTGTCTATCATATCATACAAACGTTGCATCCCTATGAATCCCCTGAAGAATTCCTATGCATCCACCTTTCCCATTGCCTGGTCCTTGGCAAGTGTTTTTATGTCTACTGACTGCAGAGTTTTGTAACTTCAATCAACTACATCCTATACTTAGATTCATATAGTATAAATCCTTTTAACTGTCTTTCACGTTGTTGTAATGTGTCTTGAAACTCCCTCCATATCTTTTCATGATTTCCAAAGTGAATTTCCCTGCAGTGAATCTGCCTCCTGGCTGCCCCAGAGTTTATCCATTCACTCCATGGAGGATGGCTTCCTTGTTCCCAAGTCTCTACAACTACAAACAAAGCTACTCTAAACATTTATGTGTTGTTTGTTTGTTTAGACATTTTCAATCCCTCTGGGTAAATACCAAGCACAATTAGCATATTATATGGTAAGGGTGTGTTTGGTTTTGTAAGAAACTGTCAAACTGTCTTCTGAGGAAACTGCTCTGTTTCTAGCAGTAAACAAGGATTCCCTTTGCCACATACTGTCTGCATTGATATTATCAGCATTTCAGATTTGTACCATTATAGCAGGAGTCTAGCAGTAGACAAGTATATATTGTAAATAACAATATTTTCTAATTTTCACTGAAGTTCACATGAAATATCAACTAGATAATTACAATTCTCTGAAGATTCTGAACATGACAAATCCCACCTGATTCTGTTGCCCAGGACATACAAAACAGGATCCACAGCGCATTCTAGAGAAGAGAGTATAAATATAATGTATTGGCTCTGTGAACTGGGAGGTAAGCTATCCTTCATCTCAAATGCATTCTCCACAGACAAGCAAAACTACATCACCCGTTTCCACTGATATGTAGACTCACTATCCAAATCTGCTTGATCCAGAATCATTACTGCAAAGTTCCTGTATCTATCCCCACCAGAAACATATATTGAGTGTTAGCAGAGATCCTAAAAGGACCTGCTGATATTTATATTTATCCTGACTTTATCTTCAAATGCTTCCCACATTTGACCTCACTGGAGAGGTGACAAAAGACAGGACTGTCGCTGTTTGGTAGGGATGAAGGCAGTGACTGACTAGTGCTCTGTCTGTCTTTTCGCATCTGTACAATGGCAGAATCAAGGAAAGAGCTAGGATCCGCTGTGGGGCTTCCCACATGCCTCACTGTCTGCACTGCCCCAAGGCTGTAGGCGTTCTCTTAGTCCTTTCTTCTGGAAAGGACCAGCACACAAAGCTAACGTTAGTCATCTGCATGTTGAAATGGTTAGGGGGACTATTGGTACTCACTTCGAGTGTGCTTATGGGCAGTGTCTGAGTCACATCTGATATCAAGTGAGACTAGATATATGTTTCAAAAAAGAATATTGTGTTAATTTGAATGAGAATATCCATATCCGGAGCGATAGCTGGAGCAATGGCTCAGTGGGTAAAGCGCCTGCTGTGAAAGCATGAAGACCTGAGGCTGAATCTCTAGCAGATGTGTAAAAAGCTGGGTGTAGTGGTACAGAAGTATAACCCCAGCGTGGGAAGTGGCGTGGAGAAAGGTGGGCCCAAGAACTTTCTGAATTAGTCCAGCTTCATCCTGTCTCAAAAAATTAAGAGGGACAGTGGCAGAGAAAGACATCCAGCTTCCACAGTTGCACACATGCACTGAGTTGTAGACTTAAGAACATGTAGATACACATGCATATAACACACACACACACACACACACACACACACACACACACACACACACAGCAAGGTTCTGATCAAGGCATTTCTTTTTTATCTTCTATGTATCAGTTTCCTCACAAAAGTCTGTCAATTTGCAGCTGCTGGAATAATTTCTATAATTCAAAAGTGCTGAGAAGAGATAAGAAATTATAGACTGCTACACATAGTAGGTACTTAACAAACACTTATTGTACTAAAAGGGCCATTTCACTGCAATTGATTACCATTATACATGATAACTCCTAAGATGATATGCCAATAATTATTGCTTTAATGGAAGTGGCTAAGTGGATGGACCTGCTGCTGGAGTTACAGATCCAATAACATCTTGGGAAATTATTGTTCTTTAGCCCTGCTTGGAATGCAGTAATGAACATGAAAATTCTGGCTAACATCCTGCGTGGTTTGGCTATTTGATAATACTGAAGTGCTTGAGTTGAATTTTTTTGTTTGTTTGTTTAAAAGATACATTACAAAGATCTACGAAGGCATTAAAGTATGTCAAGACTCTGACAAGGGGACAAAGAATAGAAAGCCAGAAACATCAGTGCAGTTGGTTATTTCTCCTCTTGTTTATCACCTGCAGGCTGCTTTAATGCAGTGCAAAACCACCACAAGTATAAATGGCAACTTGATTGGACAAAAGGGTATACTGTGTGACACACTGAAGCTTTTATGGCAAGACTTTTTTTTTTTCTTTTGGGAGGAGGTTACAAAAGGTGAAGGGTGGATACAGGATTGGGAAATAAGTGGGATTGAGTTGCATGATATGAAATTCACAAAGAATGAAAAACTTTTACAAAATATGCCAGCAAGATGGCTAATAGGCTATCGGTCTGTATCAGTAGGAAGAGGTTAATTTGTAAGGTTAAAGCCTTATTAGCTGACCAGAAATCTCCATCTAATATGTGGGTGTATTCATAATTGTAGTCATGTATATAATTGTGATAAAGAATAGTGTGGTTTCTGTGCAGTCCTGGAGCTTCAAGTTATCCTGCCCCAAAGAAGGTTTTGTCTGTAAAATGGTTTCCTGTGGATGCTGAACTGCTTTGCTCTTAACTTCTTCCAGATCTTTTCTATCTCATTATGTTGCTTTGTGGGAGATGAATAGGTGCCACTCATTTCTTTTACCCCCTCAGATAAACATGAGAGCCAATCCCTGGCTTCCCAAGAACTTGGGTACATCACCCTCTTGACGTTGCTGGCCATAAAACATACTAAGCACCATTTAAAAAAATCTGTATGCATGTGACATATTTGTGTGCATATGTGGATATGTATTCCTATGTGTGAGTATGGACATGTGTGCTACTGGACACGTGTGGGAATCAGAGGACAACCTTAAGTTTCAGTCCTCACCTTCTACCGTGTTTGAGACAGGGTCTCATTGTCATTTGCAGTTGGGTACGTCCAGACTATGAGGCCCTTGAGCTATCTACCTTGCATCTCATTGTAGGAGCAGTTAGATGTCAATGCATCCTACTACACATAGCTTTACATGGGTCATGGAGATTTGAACTCAGGTCTTTACACTTACACAGCGAGTAGTTCACTGAGCCATTTCCTCTACATCAAAGCTTTTGAGTACTTGGCTCCTGGCCAGGACTACTTTTGCATCTTAGAGGACCATTTAGTTTTCCTAGGAGGCAATGTTAATGCTTTTTGTTTTGTCTTAATTGCTTAGAAATAATGGTCTATTACCAAGGCTGGCTGAGGTATTGCAGCCTTCTGGAGGCAAATACAGGTTCTCTAACTGGTCTTGGCCAGTTGGCCTCTGTACTTGCATACCAGGCTTTACTTCATCTCTCTTTCTAAAGCAAGGAATAACTTCATCCTGAACAATGGCTCAGATATCAACCTAAGTATTTAGAAGGCAGTTGGAAGCTATCTTACTCCAGGAATATGCTTGGAGTAGGTTCTCCTCTAGGGTCATGGGTTTTTGGCTAGGTTTACGTTAGTAAATAGTTATTCTTGCACCATATAGCTCTCACATTATTAACGAAACCTTTTTTTTTTTTCTTTCTACAGAAGACTGAAGCTAGTAGAAAGAGCCAGAATTGGCAAAAATGCAGAGGATGAGTGACTGGCTAGGGGGTGCCATGGGGGTCCCATAAGTATGGGACATTTATAACCACCACCATAACTAAAGCTTGGGCAACTTTTCAAAGAGAAGCAGAGGGACTGTAAGAGCCCAGTGATCAGAATGACTGCTGTGTGGTACTTTCTTCTGACGAGAGGAGAGATGTTGTTCCCATTGACTCTCAATAATAGAGCCCCTTGCATAAGACCTACAAAGACCAGTAGACATACCAAACTGGATGAAGGAAACTTTCTCAAGGCCTCACTCCTAGTTGAAGAACTATAGGCCGTCAGTGGTTGCTAAGGGCAGGATAATTAGTTTCCTATTGGTTTCTTGGGCTGAGACCCCAATCCCAAATGCAAATAAGGGCAACACTTATCAGACTTATTATGTATGTATATGCGTATACATATATGTGTATATATATATGCACATATATACATATACATACATAGTAATCAGACTCAGTATATATACACATTTGCATATGTATATATACATATATGTATATGTGTATATATACTGAGTCTGATTAATGTATATATACAAATATATGTGTATTATGTAAAACAAAATACAGACAAGATCATAAATTTAAAAGGGAGCATAGACACATTACATATATACATACATACACACACATCATGCAAACACATATGTAGGCAGTTTTTAACAAATTAAATTTGAATTTTGCCTAAGCAAAATTAGACACAATTTCAAAATAAAATGTAAAAGGAGAACTCAGGCCCGAGGTGCAGCCAAATGGCAGGGCATTTGCTTAGCATCTGTGAGGCCCCAGGTTCCATTGCCATCATTACAAAATCTAAACAAAAGCCAACTATCAACCTGAAAGGACCGTGAAAAGAGTAAAGACTGTCACTGGAATACAGTCTGCACTATATGAGGCTGGACATTTAACACCTCCCTAGTGTGGGGAGTTACACTAACTACACGGCGTTAATCAAACATCACCACACTCAGTTCCAGAACTCTCCTGCCAGCCCATCCCAAAATTCTGTGCCCCACTGCCACTGGCTTCCTCTTCTGCTCCTGCGTCAGCCTTTGGCAACCGATGCATCTTCTGCCTCTGTGAATGGGGCTGCTCTAGCAACCATTAGTATGAAGACTCATGCCCCAAAGGCTTCTGTGTACGAGGCTGGGATGAGCCACATAGTATACATGTGCCATATTTTGTTGTGCATTGAAACTTCAGCGAGGTGGTTATATCATCAGGGTGCTGTGTATAAGGTTGTCAAGAGCGGGCTGGGCAGGCTGGGACTTTCATATCACTTCAATAGTCTTTTTGTTTTTTTTGGTTTTGGTTTTTGGGTTTTTTTTTTTTTGTTTTTTTTTTTTTTTTTTTCGAGACAGGGTTTCTCTGTGTAGCTCTGGCTGTCCTGGAACTCACTTTGTAGACCAGGCT
>NC_034602.1:11207080-11219910 GCF_900095145.1 Mus pahari
GAGTTCCAGGACAGCCAGGGTTATACAGAGAAACCCTGTCTCAAAGAAAAAAAAGGGGGGGGGGCAGAGAGCTCTTCTGTTCCCACTACCATGAAAGGGCAGAGATTGAAAGTCCCATCTCTGGACAACAGGCCCCATAGCAGGCACAAGTTCTGCCAGACGTTTGACTTTGAACTTCTCAGTTTCTAAAACTAAAAAAATAACATCATACAGTTACCGGCAACCTGTTTTAGTTTTTCATTATGGTAACAATATACCTGAGGCTGGGCATGGTTATAAAAAAGAGTTTTATTTAGCTCCAAGTTCTGGAGGTTCAAGAGCACCTGCCTGTGGTGGCTCAGCACAGGTTCATGGCATTCTGTTGTAGCAGCACGATGACTGGAGACAGCTGGCAATAGCTACTGATTCCTTACTGGGCAAAGTCTTATGTGAGAAGTACTCAACATGTGGTTGGGGAGAAGAGAGAGAGAGAGAGAGAGAGAGAGAGAGAGAGAGAGAGAGAGAGAGAGAGAGAGAAAGAGAGAAAGAGAGAGAGAGCTCATTTTCAAAATACCATGGTCTGGAATCTGAAATGCCAGAGCGTGGAAAATAGACTCTCAACCGAGGCAGCAGCAGCACCTGGCAAGCTTTCCCAGCATGCCTCAGGTGCTAGCACCGAGTTGATGGGTACCTAATCTTCAGAAGGGGAGGTCAGGGTGGGTATGGTTTTTAAACTCTTGTAGTTTTTCTAATTTATGAGCAAAAGGAGGAATTACTTTGGGCTTTCCAGAACCACATTACATGTCAAGGAAGAAGATGCATCAGTGTGGTCAGTGGCCATCCCTCTGTCACTACTAAAACTGCCAAACCGTCCACAGGCCTGGGACCAGAACAGAGAACACCCTAGGCAGGGTGAAGGTTTGATTGATCATTGTACTGCAATGTTTACTTCCAAACCCAAGCTGGAGTTTGTTTGCATGCACTCTCCACATCTGCCCATGCCTGTTTCATGGGGAAAGGAAAAGAATCCATTTCCACAACTTTTCCCTTCTCCCACCTGCTTGCAGTTTTTTTTTTTTTTTTTTTTTTTTTTTTTTTTAGGTTTTTCGAGACAGGGTTTCTGCTTCCAGGACTGCATCTGGCCCAAACCATAAACTGTCCACCTCTCTGATTTGGTCTTATCTGAAATTTTAGCCAGATTGAGGCAGGTTTGCTTCCATGTGCACATTTATTGATTTTTCTTTTCACAGCTGAATAGCTACAGTTGACATGTACCCAAAAATGTCAATAAATCATACATTTTGAAGTATGTCAAAAATAATAAAGGAAGTGGAAGGAATTCTGCAAGAATTTCTCTTGTACCACCCATAATGGATAAATTCATCCACATTAATGTTCTCCTTCATGAATGCCAAGCTATCAACAATCAGCCAAAGACAAGTGATTCGTAAGAGAGTCCAACCTGGCTAGGTATGGTGACATTTTGAGAGTGTGTTCCTCAATATTGGGAAGCCCATCGGTGCCAAGGCAAATCCTCCGGCACATGGGCATTTCTGATTCCTTCCCTCCCACCCTCCCTGTCACCTCTAGCATGGCAGCTTGCCTTATTAGTAATGTGTTTGGGATTAACAGCTTTGCTATTGTGTTAGCATCTCTGTCATTATCCAGGGAGGGAAGCTGGCAAGCGCTCACTGGGTTACTAACAGACCTAAACGGTGCCTAAGATAGACTACTCACACAGAGGCCAGCAAACTCAATGCTGAAGCATCTCCAGCCGTGAGGGATGTATGTGTCCTAGCTAAAAACAGGCTATCACTTAAGATGGGGATGGGGAAGTTTTACACATGCTAAAACTCTCATGTTCAGTCAAAGAGAAATACAACAAAGGCCTAGCATCTCTTTCTCTTCTGCTCTCTGCCTCCTTTCACCACCCATCCTTTTAAATGTTACAAGGAATGCATGTAGGTAAGCACTGTGGGAAGCCATCCCTCAGTGCCAGGGGCAGTGGCCCCATCCTGAAATCGGCTGGAAGTGTGGAGGGAGGCTGGTGGACAGTGGACTTATAGCTCAAGGTGCTATAAGATGGCTTTTTTCATGGGCAATGACTATCAGCCAAAATCTCAAATCAACAGACAGTGCAATGAGAAAACCCAAGTGTAGAAAGTAACGAGAACCCTATATGACATCCCCATCAGGGTCTGCCTTGTGCCTAAATCCCTTCCCCCTCAGCTTATTCTTTCGTTGAGTTGTAAGCAGGAGAGGTGAATGCTAGAAAGACACTTACATTCTAGGCACATACCCACATCTGCCATCTTGGTCATGGTATGGAGCCACTTTAGGGTTGCAAGACAAGAGAGAGTACCTTCTCAGTGATAATTCTCTGCCTCTTCAGTGCTCACATCTCCCTGTCAGGGAAGTAGCACATAGGTGCCTGGAGCAAGAGTTTCCTTGGACCTTCTCACACTGAGCTCAGTAAAGAAGCCAGGACATTGCCTTCTGTGTCTAGGTGGATTCTAGGTTCAAGTTAACCCGTCTTCAATCAGTGCCCTCAGGACCTTTCCCGTCAGAGAGTGAACCTATTCACATGGTTTCTCCTGGGCTGTGAATTTCCTTGCTCTGAGTTGCTTTGACTAATTTTCCCACAGGAAAAAAAAATCCTCCTATCATTAGAAGTATGGCTTAAAATTCCAATTTTCAACCCAAGACAGCCACATAGACTCCTCCATCTCTGTGCCAGGGAGCCTGGTGCCGCCTGGTCGGGTGGTGAGGACAGCTGTGCCAGGTTAGAGGAGAGGGAGGAAAGGGTCCAGTGGATGAACTGGGAGGTAAAAGTTTTCATAATTTTGCTTGAATGGGATCCTTCTCATTCCTTGTATCCTGGTGACGAAACCTGGCAAAGTAGAAATTTCAGCACATGATCTGAGGGGATTTTCTCTGATTTTTGTGAGCTTTTCATCTGAAAAAGTCTTACAAAGCAATTACAACCTATTTCCACCAAGTGGAGTATTTAACAAATCATTGTGGTGAAAGGAATTGAAATGTATAATTTGGCTGAGCCACCAAGTCTAGGCCATACCTCTGGAACATGCGCTGGTCTGCAGGTCCATTCACAGGCAGGCCAGAGGCAGCTTGTGGCCTTCAGCACAAGTTCCCAGTCATGACTTAGCTACCTTCTCTCAGTGTTTACCTCTGGAAAAGGCCAAGAGGGAACTCTCTTGGATATCTCTTGAATAGATGAAGTTCACTCCAGCCTTTCTTGGTCTCACACTGGCTTCCCAGGTCTCATTTGCCTGGTGAATGGGAACATTCTTTGTCTCCAGAATGCCCGGTTTGATGTCTGTGCTGTGCCAGTCACATGAGACCTCTATTCCCAGGGGAGTGCAGTTTACACACTGTAGCTTTACCACTAGAGCCAGAGTGTACGCTCTTCCTCCCTTCTCTGCCCCTCCCTTCGGAGTCAGAGAAGACAAGAAGTATATGTCCATCTTGACTAGGAGCCCAAGACAAGCAGCAGACACTACCATCTGAGCTATATCCATTTAAACTTGGAATATTCATTTTATCAGGTTGAAGCAGGATTCATTTGCCCACTAAGGATTTTTCTCTTCTTTCTTGTGTCCTCCTCTATCACCTTATCCAAGGCATGCAATGCTTTTTATAAGTGTCTGTGCATGCATGCATGCATGCATGCATGCATGTGCGTGTCCTGGGAACCTTTCCTCAGGCAGAGGCTGGCACAAGTTAAAGCTAATCTCAGTAGGTGATGCTAGCACAAAGCCTCATACCTCACAGGCCACAGTGGGCACACGAGGATGAAAACATGTCATGTGCTCTCTAGAGTCCACTTGGGGAGGCTTAAGTCTTTCCTCCCGGGGTTTCTGATTCTCTTTTCTAGTGCTGGAGGGACCACACTGAGAAATCAGATTCCCCCAGTGTATTCCCCTCCTCCCAGGAAAGGCTCTGTCTCCCTCCACCATCCTCCAGGCAGACCTCTCTTACTAGCATTCCTCTTCTTCCCAGGACAAGACCATCAGTCCTGGAACAGAGGGAGTTGGTGTGGGGTCGCAGACTCCCCTGGTCTCCTGTGGTCCCTTGCAGTTGACCCAGCCTCCTTTCTGCAGAGTCCAGATGTAATGCAGGCCAGAGGACAAGTTTGTAAGCAGTGTGGATGACCATGGAGCACAAACCACTGACACGGTGGTCAGCTCTCATCTAGCGAATCAAACCTTTCACACTAAAAATAATAGCTATTGATTATCTGTAATTGAAATTTAATATGGCATCCTATATCTCTAGTTACTTGTTTTATCTGCATTATTCAAATGGCTTCTGAAATCCTCCGACATGTACTGACATCCTTTCCACAGTTCGGTTTTACAGCTTTTTTCTAGGGAAGATCACTTCTGATCTTATTCTGACATTGATTTGTAAATAATTATCAATAGCTTTTATTACAATTATTTTATTAGGATGATTGGCATTTGGCTATAGTGACAGAGACCCAAGCGGCGCTAACACTCCTATTTTACTTTTCCTTAGACAAACTCAGAACATGGCAGCTGAAGCTGGTGGGAGGGGATAAAGTAAGAGTGGATTTTATGTCTGTTTTGCCTTTTATATGTACCAAGTGGAGAGGCTGAGGCAGGCGAGAGTCCAGGGCACAGCACCTTGATACACTGTGACTTCCTTGACTGCTTACTCCCAGTACCACCCTGGTCTGTTTCCTGACCTTCACCATGCAGACGTTGCTCATTAGATTGGCTTATTGTAAATATGAAACTTCACCTTTGAGTCTGCATTGCTGGCTTTTAGTTGTGTGTAGCTTTTGAACATCTGCTTTTTCATAGTAAAATGGAAAAAAAAAAGAGAGAGAAAGAAAAGTGATGGAGAAGAGGAAGGAAGAAAGCGAGAAATCCCTTAAAGAACTGTTTAAAGGCCAAACTGATAGATCTGGCAACCGTCATTTGTGGCCTAAGTAACCAGCTTCACAGGGGCGGCATGACTTCAGTATTAAAGAATAAACGCTTTAATATTATTAAACACATCATAGCAGGTTTTATAGCAGACTTCATAATAAAGTTAGATGTTTCAGTATCAAAAGGAACACACATTGCTTTAATGGTATCTACATGGTAGGGATTGTAACGGCCTGTTATGACATCATCTGTTAGGAATTTAGTCTGGACGCTTGGGGAGGGGGTTCAAAAGCTCTTTCTAATAAGATGCCACGGACTGTAACTATATCTAATGACAATTGGCCAATTATGAATAAGGCGGTTTCAAAGAGGTCTGCTGCTTTAAGCTCTATTAAAATGTTAATGGGGCTTAGCGAGAAGTCTCCTTTCCTTGCCCTCTGTTCTGAAAAGCCACGGGTGACTCTCTCCAGTTCTCAGGATCTCCACAGCTCCAAAGGCAGTTGGGGAATCATTTCAGTTTAGCTGTAGAACCAATTTCGGGGTCAGTGTTGGCACATAGTCATGATTCAGATGGGCCACTGACTGTGCCCATTGGTGAGTCACTCTGCTCTCAGGGACCCTGGGAAGCATCAGATACACAGAAAAGACTAACAAGTCTAAGCCTCCTAAAGAGAAAGTTTTGGCTGATGACAGTCAGCTTGGCTGCCCTCATGAGAAAAATGCTTGCTGTATATCTAGAGGTGGTGTGAGACCTTAAACTCATGGCCACAAAACAATTTTATGTGACTGTCCCTCTCTAGGCTGCCCAGTGCCTCATTTTGTCTTCTTCTCTTAGATTTAGCAGCATCACACACCAGGCTTGACCTACAAATCATCTATAAATTTGAAATATGGGAGCTCTGCAGGTCATCATGTGTGGTCCTGTGCTCTTTAGAAAGCCACTCTCTACACACACCGGATGGCACCACCTTCCTGGCAAAAGCTCTCTTACATTGTTCCACCCTGGGTGTCTGGTGACATAGAAGTTGAGGCAAGATGATCATGCTAAGTGATCATACTAAACCTAATAGGTCTTAAAGAAAACGGTTTCTCCATTGATTACAAAGAACTCTTGGCTGGAGAAAAGCTGAGGTTCAAATCAAAGCCAAGGATTTAGACAATCCACATTTTCTGAGTTCAGCTGATGCTAAGACTTGGCTCATGTTGTCTGAGTTCAGAGCTTGAAAGTGGGCAGAGAGGTTGTTGATGCTCTTAGGTGTTTTGGATTTCCTCAGGAATGCTTCATTCTATCCAAATTACCACCTCTTACCGGTCTACCCCTAGCCAAAGCAAAAAGTGCCTGTGACTCAGTTCACAGCAGTTTGTTTAGATGCACCAACTCTTGCCTCCTTTGATCATGGTGTATTGTGAAAATGTTCCTGGAAAGAGAGAACTTTGGGGTTAGTGGCTTCATGTAGGTTTCTTTATGATTGTAAGGGTCTGGAGGCTGAGAGAGCCCCGGGGCAGAAGGGAGGGCCAGAAGGGCAGAAAATGGATATGCTGAGATATGGATAGCAACAGATTGAAAATCGAATGCTAATGGGGTTGGGGAGAGAGACATCTGCATGGAACCACTGGCATCATAGGACTTGATTATTGTATGTATGTGCATGAGATAGTAAGGCCAGACTACCAAGACTGTTCCACCAAAGACTGGTGACAGCCTCTTGCCAGTCCCCCTCAGAGTTTCTCCCCAGATCCAGCCAAGCTTTTCATCATTTCCCCCAGAGCCGAGAGAAGGAGTCAAAGGGTTGAGAAGGGTCACTCTGTGTTTGGCACAATAAGCTCAATAAGCACTTTGTAGATGAGTGAATTAACCATCTCTGAATAAAGTCTTCTGAGTTGATCTCTAGGACATTGGAATTTGAGGAGGTTTTGGAGCCAGTATAATAAATTCTAAGCCTAAGTGTTTGGAGTAGAATGGACATGTAACCGGAATGTTTGTGGGATTATCCCTGGTTGAAGATTATTTGAAATCTCTAGTATTGAAAAGTTCATACATAAAGTGTCCATTTGAACTATTTCTTTTAAATATCACCCAGATGCAAACAAGCCACTCATTGGAGTGTAATCACAGGCAGAGGTGGGCATACAATTATTCTTATAATTAAGATGGGTTAAGTACCATGAGTTACCACTTCCATTGTTTAAACTGTAATCAAGAGACAAGATGTAGATGGTGTTGATAGAAGCCACTTGTCATTGCTATTTCCTGGTTGTGAAAAGGTTTAGAGGGACCAGAAGATTACTTATTGCTGCAGGTTGGGCTTGGAATAGAATAGACCGAAACCAAGAGTGAATGATCATTAAGAAGGTGTGGAACCAAGGGTGTGTGTGTGTGTGTGTGTGTGTGTGTGTGTGTGTGTATGAATATACATTTGTGTGTGAGTGTGTATGTGTGTGTGAGTGTTTATGTGTATGTGTATGTATGTGTGTATGTGTGTGTATGTTTGTGTATATGTGTATATGTGTGTATGTATGTTTATATGTATATATGTGCGTGTATGTGAGTGTGTATGTGTGTGAGTGTATATGAGTGTGTATATGTGTGTGAGTATGTATTGTGTGAGTGTGTATGTGTATATGTGTGAGTATATATGTGTGTATATGAGTGTGTATGTGTGTGAGTGTGTATGAGTGTGTATATATGTGTGAGTATGTATTGTGTGAGTGTGTATGTGTATATGTGTGAATATATATATGTGTGTGTATGTGAGTGTGTATGTGTATGAGTGCGTATATGTGTTTGAGTATGTGTGTGTATGTGTATGTGAGCATATATGTGTATATGTGTGTATGTATGTGTGTGTATGTATGTTTATATGCATATGCATGTGTATGTGTATGTATGTGTATGTGCATGTGAGTGTGTTTGTGTGTATGTGTGTGAGTATGTATGTGTGTGAGTGTGCATGTGTGTCTGTGTATGAGAGAAAAAGGGAGTGAAAGTGAGAGAGCTGAAACAAACCACTAGCTTATTACTTGGTTATGGTAGAAAAGAATACTGATTTTTTTAAAAAAAAATGAGGGGGTTGGGGGGAAGGCTCAGCAGGTTGCTGGCTGTGTGAGCCTGGGTCTATCTGCAGAGTTCCTATAAAGGTGGAAGCAGAGAACCAACTTAACAAAGTCGTCTTAGGCCCACTATTTGTATAATGACAGCAAACCCCCAATACATCATGAACCCACACATGTTAATAATAAGAAATAAAAATTTTAAAGTTGAGGACTGTAAAAAGTGAGACAATTATTAGTAACAAAATTCGAGTGAGCTAGACAGAGAGAGTAAGCTGAAATGTCTTTGCATAATTAAGAACAAAGTGAGCGTATCTTGTTTGGTTTTTCTTTTTCACTTGAGCCATTAACTTTGATTGAGTGTCATGTGCAGTCAATGGAATTCTGCATAAGGAAAGCATTGATTGAACCAAAGTTTCCTTATGGTCCAGTGCCACATACATTAGGGCATTTATAGGGTGAGGTGCCCCAAATGCCTATGTCTTCATTTGCACTTCTCTCTTCCTCATTACTTCTGTGATGGAGGAAATGTGTTCCCATGTGAACACACACATACACACACACACACACACACACACACACACACACACACACACATACACACTAATGAAACTGTTTCCAGACACATGAATCCAGGAATTTTATGCCTTTGTTATTAGCCCTTTGATAACGTTTTCTAATTAAGTTAGTGCGACATGCAGCCAAAAAAACAGAATTACTTCAGAATATCCTCATATGTTCCTTTTGGTGGTGCAGCTTATCCTGAAAGCAAGACAAAGAAATCAGTTTCAGCTGCTATCAGAAGGGTTAAAATTAGGCTGAAAAGGCTCTCAAAAGTTGGCTGAACTGCCTTGTGGGAAATTTAGAAACCTTGTCTCTAGAGGATTCCAGGGGGTGGGAAGTGAAAGAGGCATTCATATATGGGATTACCTCAGTTAAAATAATACCCGGCAAAAACTTCTCTGTGTCACAAATGTTAAAGAGCTTCAGTCCCATATCACTGCACCGTCCCATGACTTGGAGCATTTTCTTTGAAAAGTGTGGAAGATTACGGGTTATCTGTCCCCACCAACACTGGGATAAGTCTTAAAATTTGGGATGTGTCATGTGTTTCTGTTGTGGCCCCACCATTCAGGTAGGGGCTGGTGAGGACACTCTAAGAAACAGCTTTGGGCTCAATAAGCAGAGTGGCCATGGTGAAAGGCACAAATGGAGCATATTGCCTGAGTTTGAAACTCGATTCTATTTCTCATTTGCTGTGAATTTAGACCCACTAGGACTCTTCATCACTTTCATTATTTTTTAAATGAGGATAATGTTATGGGTTTGATAGCAAGGACTGATAAGATAATGAGACATCTCAATTTAAGAGGGTCTGGATTATGAAAAGCATTCTCCAAATGTTAGCTGATTTTGACCTTAACAGATCATCAGAAAGAGAAGGCTGTATCTATAGACTTGGGGATTGAAGACATGGCTGTGGAATGATCATCTGCAGCCATGGACATTGATTAAGTTGACTTCAGTACTGGGGAGAGGCAGATGCAGAGTTCAACAGGGAAGAAGCAGGAGGCTAATGGGGCAAACAAACAGAAAGGCGCCTTGCCTTTTTCAAGGTCTCCCAGCTCCTGTCTTAAGTCACAGTTTACTTTATCCTGTTCTCTGTGGTAATCGCTGCCTGAGCTTCCCTTCATTGGAGTTTCCATGAGAGTGGAACGAGAATCCTTAGCAAAGAATCCCTCAGATTCCACTGAACACAAACATCAAAAACAAAACAAACAAGCAAACAAACAAAGCGAAAAAGAAAGCTTCAATAGAAGCTGAATTGTATTTTCTTTAAAGCCATCTCCTATTTCTCACAATAAGAAATGTCACATTCTTTATTTTATACTTTTCAAAGACCATTCATGGTCACTACTAACAAATTCTAAGTGGAGGGATAGCTTCAACAATGAAAAATCCTTTTGCCTTCATATAAAAATGGCTTTTGAGTTGGTTCAGCCAAATTTCCCATCTCTTAACTCAGCTTCATTCAGCATTCCAAGAAACCATGCCCTCTTCCCCAGGCTCCGATGTTAGGAGAGCCCAGGCACTGGTATGAGGCAAACCTCACACATTATTTGGTATTTTCCACTGTCAAGTCCAAGTTCATACACCCGACCTGCTAAATCCTTTGACTCAGTCATGAAAAATGACACACATTACCATGCCTCATAACACATCTTCTAAAACCTTTCCGAATAAGCAGCTGCTAGCAGCCCAGCCAGCCACACCACAGATAGCGTCACCTTTTCCTTTCTGGGTATTTGGAATGGAGAAGAAACTTAGCCTCCCCAAGCAAAGTCTGTTCACTAGGCCAGCAATAAGCTCACCCGCCAGAAGGAAGGACAGAGCTGATGGCAGGTTGCTTCCAAGTATACTTTTCCTTCTTGCAGAAATTCCACCCTTTCTCTAAGAACCCACAATCATTTGCCATCAAATGAAGGGGTGACACTTGTTATAAGAGCAGAGTATTTAAACCTTTAAAGATTGTCAGACCAGCTCATAAATCATCTCTCCACACTGGCAAGGAGAAGGTCATGTGTTGACATATTTAGCAGCCGTTAGGGTGCTGTGGTTTCACAGCTATGAGGGAAATTTGACCTTGTTGAAGTTGGAGCTCACTTCCATTTTTATTTATTGAATAAATGAAAATTTGGCCACAAAGGGTGTTTTACTTTAGACAACATGAGATCCTTCTTCAATACCCTCATCTTTTTTTGTCTTCATCCCTGTTCTTCCCAGATAGACAGGTTTTAGAAATGTATCCAATATTAGGAATTCTTCCTGGGTACCCGGACTGAAGCCGAGCAAGAGCAAGATGAAACAATCAATATATAGACAGTGGTCTCTATTAAAATTGACACTTAGGTGTTAGAAGAAGAAAGATACCATAAAAGTAAATATTTGGACTGTGCTTAAAGGGCCGTTGAAGCCCAAGTGTGTGCATGTTCATCAATCTGTAAGTCAGCTTGATTACTAGTTTTCAAAAACCATAGATGACCATTAATGACACATCCTCATGTTTGGTAAAGGTGCTACCACACTCGATGTGTGTATGTGCATGTATGAGCATATACATGTGTACATGCATGCCTCTGTGTGTGTGTTCTACAGGTATTAGAGATGAGAACACAGACATCTTAGAGATGAGAAAATTAGGAGTTTTAAAAAGAATAAAACTATCTTTTTTATATTTAAGAAGTAAAGATATAGTAGAATTATGCTTCAGATTTAGATTTGTTCTGATTCCAAAAATAATAGCAACAAGAGAATGAAACTTGAGAATAATTTATTTATCATCCCCATATGCATTTACACACGAATATCTTTCAAAATGGAGCAAAAGATATCCCATATGTCAGATGACCAAAAACTACTGTTGATGAAATATACATTCACCTGGGAGATTGGCCTCAGGGGACTATCTTAATTAGATTAACAAAAGTGGAAGGATATACCCACAGTGGGTGGCAGCATTCCCTGGGCTCGGATCCTTGAGAATATAAAAGGAGAAAGTGAGTTGAACACAGCATTTCTGGCTCTCTGCTTCTTGAATGGAGTCCGTGTTGCTTCAGCTACTGCTGCTATGACTCCTTTGGTATGACAGATTATAACTTCAGACTGTGAGCTACCCTTCCTTCCCAAAGTGGCTTTTGTCATGGGATTCATTGCAGTAACAGAAAACATAATGTGCTTCTGGGGAGTTTCACAGGTGGGCATCAGGGTTCCTGGTCCACTCTTTGTGAAGTTCTGAGTCCAGTGCTTATGTCTTTGAGAAAATACCAAATATGAATTTAGAAATGAAGTGTTTGGGCAATGTTTCCCTGTATCTTTCAATGTCCAGATCCCAAACACCCCACTCAGCAGCTATTTATATATAAACACACATGTACTATGCTAGGTGATAAGCAGTGGGAGAAAAATCCATTTTATACATCAGTAATGGTGATTTAAAATTAGTGAAATAAGTGATGTGAAGTGGACTTGGCATAAAGAACAATAAGGATAGAAACCAAGGTCTTATTTTGGCTCTGAGGAGTAGGAAGAAGTCTTATATGGAGGCCTGCTGAACATGGGACGGGGAAGATGCATAGGATTTTGTCTGATGCACAAAGGTAGGGTAGTTCAAACACCAGAAGCAACAGTGCGGTGTATGGAAATGGGGCGGTGTCTAGTGTGAGGCCATCTTGTCAGCCAGCAGACAGATAGCAGTGGCTTTTAATGGTCAGACATAAGAGCTTATAATTTTGTACCTTCCGTTATTCCAAACCAGTTTGCACAGATGCTCAGTTACCCAGTGTGTCCGTCAGACATTATGCTCAGCTTAGCACCTCTTTATACATTACCAATTTTACTAGACGTGTAGGGAGCAGTTTATAAATATTTTCACATTGATACATGTGCAGTTTTATTCAGTACGGCTTTGAGAGTGAAGTTCATGTACATGTAGAGTTGAATTAAATTGATTCTCACTTCCGTATCATGAAGAACCCAGTGCTTGAGTCAGGACTGCCAGGTAAGTTCACATGAAGAGTGATACTGTTTACATGTTTGCTCAGGGGTCTGCTTTCTGATTGCCTAGTGCACGGCAGAAATTCACTAGACAATGCTATTGTTTTTTACTTTCCATTATAAATTCAAAATTTAAATAATGTGAAAACTTAAGATTCTGTAAATCTATCCCACTTCTTTTATATTTGAGGTATTCCAAATGGTCATCAAAATTTAACTATTCCACTTATATGGAAATGACTTTCCCAGTTAAAAGACCCCAAGGCTGGGCAAGTGGGATATATCACACACACACACACACACACACACACACACACACACACACACACA
>NC_034602.1:11220065-11270065 GCF_900095145.1 Mus pahari
CAGACACAGACACACACACAGACATACACACAGACACACACACAGACACACACACACACAGACATACACACACAGACACACACACAGACACACACACACACACCCAGAAGCATGAGACTTGATCAGAAGGATATATAAACCCAATAAGAGAAATCAAACGCTCACCTAAAAACAGAAGAATCAGAAAAGCCTCTCCAGCGCCATCTGGACAAGGCTGAGAGTGACAATCACAAAAGCAAAGAGCAGACTGATGTCTTTAAATGGTAGGTTTACTGTGCTGAAGGCAAGCATTAGCTCCTTGGCAGTCCCTATCTAGGCATCACTACAGTATCATGAGGTAGCGCATCAGAAGCTGTGGCAGTGGTGAGTGCACACATACAGAGTGATGTGCATTTACAAATGGGAGTAGTGGGGTATGAGACAAGAAGGGAGTACACTCCACAGTGCTTGGAGACTTTAAGTTGCTCTCAGATGCAGAAGCATCAAGCATATTAAAGATGCAGATGTAGAAAACAGGAATGACATGATTAATAATCTCAGACTTCGTATCTCTGCTTTTCTCTATTTAAATACCTTTATGAAAAATGCATAGGGGAAGTACATTCTGTTTGGAACATCACATAAAACATCCATGGACAGAATTACACCAAAAATAAGCCTAATATTAAAGCACACATGCCAGCTCCAATACATATGAAAGATTAATGACATAATGACTTAAGCTTTTAAGTTTATAATCCAATATATTTAAAATCAATAATGAATTTATTTACTTATCCATTCATTTATTTTTGAGGGTAGGGCTTCAATCTCCAGTCTAGCCTGGCCTGGAACTTATTATATAGCAAAGATTGGGCTTGAACTCATGATGAACCACTTCCACCAGCCTTCAAACCAATGGGATTGTTGAGCTGCAATGCCAAGGCTCAACAACAAATACATAAAACTTCCTTTAAAATGATCATATTTCTGGAAAAGAAAACACATACTTCTTCAAAGTCTCTCATAAAATAGGCATTTGTCAGAAATATTTTAAACTAAATAAAAATGAAATAATACATAATTTGGGAGTCATCACTAAAGCATGATTTACAATGAAATACTTGGCTTTAAAGTAGAAAATCCTGAAGTTCTTCAAAAACATAAAATGAAAAATCTGAAGGAGGTAAAAACAACCCATCTATAGAAAAGTAACCACAAGATAAATTAAAGTAGTAATTATAGATTTACAAACTGTTTCGGGCATAGGCAACATTAACAGAAATTTCTTCCAAACTTTTGGGGAATAACACTTTTTAATCTTTAAAATTAAAAAATAAGTGGGACGGTTAAAACAAAACCATGCCCAACTCATATTAGATGTTAGTTTAATCTTTGTTCCATAAGAGAAGTACAAAAACATTTGTTAAATTAATAGTGAAAGTTTTTTTTTTTATTAATGAGCCAATTGAATCCCAAAATATATTTAGACTAATTCACTTCAGTCTGGTACACTCATCTCACAACTGGACACTGACAGAGTCTTCCTGCAGTGTGAAGTTGGTTAAAGGAGTTCATTGTGTCCTGTCTCAAACTGATGTAGAAAAGAAACATATAATAAAGCTCAACACCACATGTACAGCAATTTTACACTAAAGCTCAGCTACTTCAGGCAACTAGTGAAACCAGGCCAAGCATGAGGAACCTTGCAGACCTCGAGAGCTGGGCAGCATGTTTCTGGTGCTGAGAGATGAGAGGTCTGAAAGAGCCCACAGGAGGTGTGGGCAGTTTGCAAGGCAGGTTCTCTTTCAGCGTGGTACAAAGAAAACAGAGATCACTAGTCTTGCTGAGTGAAGAGGCAGAAATAACAGTTTGTAGAGGCTAAATAGAGAGGCAGGCAGAGGGGGAGGAGAAGAGGGGAGGCACACACACACACACACACACACACACACACACACACACACACACACAGAGGGAGAAAGAGGAGAGGTGCAGTTCTCATGGCCAATGTTTCCTGCTGGTTCTTTTCTGTATGAGCAGAAACTAGGAGCCAACAATGCTGGAAAACCTACAAAACTTCACCAGATAGATAATTTTCCAAGAAAAATAAAATCATGGCACTTTAAAATTTCTGTCCTCAAATATTTGATGAAGTTTGGTCTTGAAGGACAAACTTGAGAAAGAATCCCAATACCCACCAGTGCAGTGGATGAATAAACACAGTTCACAAAGCTGCAGCTCTCAGCAAAAGGGAAGACTGCATTTATAGACCAAATAGAAGCTCTGCTCCGAAGGCATTGTGATGAGCAACAGAAGCCAGGCACAAATGCTGCTGCACTGTGTGATTTCATTTGCATGAAAGTCTTTCCAAAAGCAACCAAGATGATCCGTTCAGTGGTTTTCAGCACTGGTGGCCTGAGGAAACATTGAATTCACTGAAGTAAAAGACAAATTTTGAGGACTAGAGAAGAATTCTCTTTCACAATTGAGTTGTATGACAGTACACCTTTCTCAAAGCTCAGTAAAGTGTGTGCCTTGTATGTCAACAGTATATAAAAGAAAGACAAAAAATCATGACCCTTAGTGAGAATGCAGCCAGTCAACAGAAACACGATGCTGACATGGTAGAGGTGGTAGGACTAGCAGCCAGGCTTTAAAAGAGCTACCGTTAAATGAAGAACATTCATTTATTTATCTATACTTTGTGAAGAAAAGAAGTTTCTGTAGTTCATCGTTCTGGGGTTAAGAGCGTTTCATTCCCATTGGCTGGTGATGTCATAAGATTTCTTGACAATAAGGTCACTGGCATCATATATGAGACAGAGGAGGAGGGAGAGGGACATATATGAAGGTACACAATCTCTCTCCATATATATATGGAGAGAGAGAGAGAGACAGAGACAGAGACAGAGACAGAGAGACACAGACAGAGAGACACAGACAGACAGACAGACAGACAGACAGACAGACAGACAGAAAAAAACTGAGTCTGAAATGGGGAACATACTTGACTTAAGGGCTGGAGATACACTGCTTTTATAATAATCAGGGCAGAATATGTGATACATAGAGGAAAGCCATAGAAGCAAGAAGCTGGAGAAAAATCCTTGTTCTGCTCAGAATAAACATGAAGGGAAGCATGGCAATCTATCTCATAACCAAATGCTGATAATCAGTGACCAAGGGAGAATCTTGAAAATAACCAGAAATCCATGCCCATAAATCGAACATCTTAGGTGCAAAGAAAAAAATTGTGAGAGATATGAATCTCTAAAACTCTTTCAAGGTAAAACAAATGCGTGAGTAGGTCTATATCTGTTAAAGGAATTAAACTCCTAATTTAAAACCCTCCAAGAAAGATGAGGCTCAGCTAAATCACCAGTGAATTCTGCCAGCACTGAAGAAAGAAGTGGTACCAAGCACACAGCAAAGTTTACAGAAACAGGGGTAGGGGTGATTTTTATCTTACAGAACTGCCATTGGGTATATAACCTAGCAAAGGAAAGTGAGCTGCAGGCCAGGATGCTTCGTGAACATAGAGGCAAAATCTCCTATGAGCTCTGAGCAACTTGAATACAGCAATAAATAAAGGAGGTAACACGTCGTGACTAATATGGGTTTGCTGTGACAATGGGAACTGGTTCAATATCTGAAAATCAATTCATGTAAATCACCATATCAATGGATTTAGACCACAAAAGGATATGATCACAACAGATGTCGTAAAAGCATTTGACAAAATTCCACATACATTTGTAATGAAATATGTCAGCAAAATGGGAGCACAGGGGAACTTCTAAAACCTGATAAAAATATCTACCAAGTAGGAGAGACCCCGCCCCACAAGCTGTTCCCTGACCTCCGTAAGTGTGTAGTGGCACTAACTAACTAAATAGATGTTTTTAAACAGTAGAAATAGATACCTTAGTGAGGTAACCCAATCACAAAAGAAGTCACTAGATATGCACTCACTGATAAGTGGATATTAGCCCAGAAACTTAGAATACCCAAGATACATTATGCAAAACACAAGAAAACCGAGAAGGATGACCATCGTGTGGATACTTCATTCCTCCTTAGAATAAGGAACAAAATACTCATGAAAGGATATAGGTACAGAGACAAAATTTAGAGCTAAGATGAAAGGATGGACTATCCAGAGACTACCCCATCCGGGAATCCATCCCATCATCAGCCACCAAACCTAGATACTAATGCACATGCCAGCAAGATTCTGCTGAAGGGACCCTGATATAGTGGCCTCTTGTGAGGCTATGCCAGTGCCTGGCAAACACCGAAGTGGATGCTCACAGCCAGCTATTGGATGGAACACAGGGTCCCCAATGGAGGAGCTAGAGAAAGNACCCAAGGANCTGAAGGGGGCTGCAACCCTGTAGGTGGAACAACAATATGAACTAACCAGTAACCCCTGAGATTGTGTCTCTAGCTGCATATGTAGCAGAAGATGGCCTAATTAGCCATCACTGGGAAGAGAGGCCCCTTGGTCTTGCAAACTTTATATGACCCAGCACAAGGGCTGGGCCAAGTAGTGGGAGTGGGTGGGTAGGGGAGCAGAGGTGGGGGGCGGGGTATAGGAAACTTTCGGGATAGCATTTGAAATGTAAATAAAGAAAATAATAAAAAAAAATTAAAAAAAAAAGAAAAAAAAATCTTCTCTCAAAAAAAAGAAAAAAAAAAGAAAAAAGAAAAAAAAAGAAATAGCTACCGAAATCAAAAGAAACGTTACCTATAGCTAACAAGCTTTATGATAGAACTCTATTGCTTCCTTGATATGACTGAGAAATAACTCCATTAGTACAGGGCCCTAACTATTGTGATTGGGAAGGAAAAACAAAAGTAACACAGATTGAATAGTTGGAAGTAAGATTTTTTTTTCTGTAAGAAACAAAGGTAGAAAAATTCTAAGAACTTATGGAAGTGTCCTAGAACTACTAAGTTTACAAAAGTCACCCAATACAAACTTTTTGTACACAAGCCAAATACTTATTTATTTAAATGAAGTCAGAATTGAAATTTTTAAGAACTGTTTTAAACAGCAACATATCTGCAAAATTTATACAATAAACTCCATGAAGCATGGAAGAGAGATCTTAAAGGATAAATGCAAGGAATGATAATGTGCCACAAATGAATTAGAGGCTCTGTAAGAAAGACAGCTTCCCTAAATCAATCTGTAGGTTGAGATAACCTTACTTAATGAAAGACATCTCTTTGAAAAATGAAACACTAAAACAGCTAGAAGAAAACAGGCAGAAGCCTACACAAAATAGGTGCAGGAAAGGACTTTCTGAACAAGATTTTACTTCCCAAGGAATTAAGCCAACAGTGAACAAGTGAGTCCTTGAGTAACCAAGAAACTTCTCCATGACTAAAGAAACAATCAATCAAATGAAGAAGAAACACGTAGAATGGGAGATGATCTTTGCTAGGTCTACATCTGACAGGTGCTTGATATCCAGAAAATACAAAGAACTTGATGATCAGAGGCAAATAAACAAAGAACCCAACTCAAAAAAAAACATCCAGAAGTCTGAACAGTGAGTTCCCAGTAGAAGAAACAAAATGGTTAAGAAATACCCTCAAAAGCATTCATCATCCTTATCAATTAGGGAAATGCAAGTTGGAGTAACCTTGAGATTTCATCTCATCCTAGTCAAAACAGCCAAGATTAACAGAACTGAGAGCAAACACTGGAGGGGTGGGAAGATAGAGGACTCGTCATTCCCTGTTGGTGAGAATGCAAATTAGAGAAGCCACTCTGAAAATCAGTGTGGAAAAGCCTCTAAGAACTAAATATAAGCCATCATATAATCCATCTATACCTCACCTTGGCATATGCCCCCAAAGGCCTTGATTATTCTACTCCACATATACTTGCTCTGCAATGCTTATAGCTGCCCCATTCATAATAGCCTGGAAATGGAAACGACTTAAATGTCCTTCATCAGATGAATCAATAATGAAAATATGGTAAAAAAAACATATTGAAATACTATTCAACTCTAAAGAACAATGAAGTAATCAAATTTACAAATAAATAGATGGACATAGAAAGGACCATACTGAGTGAAGTAACCCACATCCAGAAAGACAAATGCTGTGTATTCTCTCTCATCTGCAGTTCCTTGTTCCAGATCCTAAAATATGAGCATGGAATAGCCACACAAGACAAAATGCACTAAAGAGACATTGGGAAGAGGGAGGGAAATGGCAGAATACAGATGATATAACGTGGGGGAGAGAATAGCACGGACAGAGGAGGCTCCAAATTGGGAGGAGGGAGAGAAGAAGGACTAGGGCAATACAGGAGGGGGAGGAACAAATAATGCCAATGCTGTTTGATACAGCCTTAGGCATCATATTACTTCATGTTTATGTAAATTATACATAATACATATAAGTGTATATGCACACATGCACACAGGCAGGAACACACGCATGCATGCACATGCACACATGTCTTAAAGGAAGTTAAGCCACTTGGGCTGACAATATTCTTCACAAGAACCACAGACTAATAGAATCCCTAGTACCAGCCATGAGAAACTTCCCTTTGAAAGGTTGCTTAGGGTTGTCAAAGTGAGTCCTAAAAATATATAGATTATTAATGTGGCCCTTGGTTGAGGTTGAGGGCGTACCCCTGTTGCTAAAGACACTATACAGTTAGGATAGACACACGACTCAAATGAATGAAACTGAACCTGACCTGAAAGGCTTTTTCTTGCAGACCAGCTTCCAGAGTTCAAGAAAATACCATTCTAGATGGCAAAGAGGGAAGCATTAAACAGTCCACCCAACTGCAATACCTATGAACTGTGACAATACCACTATGGCAAGATATCCATAATGGTTCACGGAAGGTGGTACTCAGATGTCAGCATAAATGGCAACCAACAGCTCTCTAACTAGACTCAAGGCCCACTCAATGGGAAGGGAACCATGACCGGTACTGGAAACATAGCAAGCTTTTCAGAGTGAGTAAGGTTGTTGACCTTAGTTACAAAAGTATAATATTGCTAAACCAACATGATCCCTTACCACATTCTAAATCTTATACTTCTACCTACAGATAATTATAGCTACCATCCCTCATCAAAGAAGCTTTGCTTACAGCAAATTGAGACCATCACAGAAAGCTACAACTAGACACAATGTGGAGACGAACATATGGGAAACTCAGCCTTTCACTTACAAATTCACTTACATCAGGACTTCCTCATTTATTGCTCAGGAAACATGATTGAAAGGGGGGCAGAAAGAATAGAAGAGCCAGAATCTAGGACACCTGTTGTGTATGTCTCTCCTAGAAATGTCTGCATAAATAAGACCAGAACAATAGCAACATCAACAAACATGATAACATGCAAGGGGGAAATTTTCTGGAATACCACCCCTTGACAAAGAGCTGCACACAACTATTGTCTGCTGAGAGAAGGAGACTTAGTTTCTCCCAACAATGAGGTCCTTTGTTCATATGCAATGCAGAGTGGTCAGACCTCAGACCATACACACCAACAATAGAAGCAGACTCAGTAGATTCTATTTGTATATGCGTACATATGCATACACATATTTATGTCATGTAACAAATATAATCAAAGGGAAAGAAGCTGTCAACTTGAGAATGTAGGACACTGGGAAGGGTTCCAGGGGGGTGGGCAGCTGGAAGGGACTAGAGGGAGGAAAAGCAAAGTATGTGATGTAATTCTATTTCGATTAAAACATTTAAAATAAAGATAGTCTCACTTAAAATCATGACAATTGTTTGAGTATACTCTTAAAGGTTTATTCAAATGTCACTACTGGAAAATGTAAAAGGCCCAGAAGATCAACATATTTGAGAAAAGGATAATAGAAGAGGGCATATCAACCCTCTAAAACTAATAAAGACAGATTGAAACTCACAAAAGATAGAAAGTAGACCAATGGAACCATGTAGAAATTCCAGCAATGGACACAAACATAAATGGCAAGTTGGTTTTAAGAAAAGTTCTAAGGTAATTTAATGAAGCAACTGTTTATCCATACATAAAAAGAGTACTTCAACCTTTCCTTCATAGTATGCATAAGGCTTGAGACAATATGGATCACTTAACCAAACCTAACCTCAGAAGCCATAACATTTTAGAAAGTATGGGAAAGTGTTCTGTGGTCTCATTAGGCAAAGACTTATTTTAGATAAGACATTAACATCATGAACATAAAATGCAAACATGAGATGAATTTCTCCATGATGAAAATGCATGAGAAGTACACAAGAGAGACCAGAGCAGGAGGTGTCAGACAGAGAAGTATGACCATAAATGACATAGTCTGAGACAAGGTTGGGGGCAATGTCATTCAAAATAGACTTAAGAGAGGGGGTTAGCTTACTGATGTTGGAGGAGCCCTGGTCAAGGAAACAGAAATACTGGATATATTTTGAAACCTAAGCATTTTTGCATAGTTTTAAAAATCTACTCAATAAATCCAATGTGGACAGAGCAGGGTAGGAAATACAGGAGTGGGGGCTGGGAAGATGGCTCAAAGCAAAGCACAGCACAGCACAGCACAGCACAGCACAGCACAGCACAGCACAGCACAGCATAGCACAGTAATGCACAGCACAGCACAGCACAGCACAGCACAGCACAGCACAGCACAGCACAGCACAGCACAGCAAAACAAAGCAAAGCACAGCACAGCATAGCACAGTAATGCACAGCACAGCACAGCACAGTAATGCACAGCACAGCACAGCACAGCACAGCACAGCACAGTAATGCACAGCACAGCACAGCATAGCACAGTATTGCACAGCACAGCACAGCACAGCACAGCACAGCACAGCACAGCACAGCACAGTAATGCACAGCACAGCACAGCACAGNCAGCACAGCACAGCACAGCACAGCACAGCACAGCACAGTAATGCACAGCACAGCACAGCACAGTAATACACAGCACAGCACAGCACAGCACAGCAAAGCAAAGCAAACTAAAGCAAAGCAAAGCAAAGCAAAGCAAAGCAAAGCAAAGCAAAGCAAAAAGTGGATGTTGTGGTACACACTTAATTAAAATCCCAGTCTGGGCAGGAACAGGAAGAGACAGGAAGCCCTTGTGCCTCACTGAGTAATTACACTAGCAGAAATATCAAGCTCTACATTTAGTGAGAGACCCTGTCTCAAAAACTAAAGTGGAGAGAAACTGAGAAACTCTCACCTCCACTTATGTACACACACACACACACACACACACACACACACAGGAGAGGGAATGCAGTACAACTTTGAGTTGTGAAAGGAGCTCAGACTGGAGTGGCTAACCAATGAGGTCTTCTGTTCACTGTACTGAAGTCATCCTCAAAGACATTGCAGTTCCAGGTAAAGGTCTGACTAGGGTGCTCAGGGCAATGTCAGGGAGGTGAGTTAGAGATGCTGGTGGTTAACTGAGGTGAGCCATGATGGAAGCTTGGGCCAGAAGACTTCTAAAGTAAGTAGGGAGATGTGGTCAGATGCTGGGTGTATTTTGAACCTAATAGCCAACAGCATTTCCAGCTTAACTGGAGGAAGGCATGGGTGATAGATAAAACAGAGGAACAGGAAGAATGGAACTGAATTTTCTGAGACAGAAAAGAGTTGTGTGTGAGAGAGAAGGGATCAGGAGCTCCATTTGGGAGGTAAATGTCTGTGATATGTTTGGGTTTTCAAGACAGATGTCAAGGAGGCCATTGGATATATGAGTCTGAAGTTCAGGGCTAAGGTCTATGCTGGAGACATACATTTCCAAGTCGTCAGCGCTTTCTGGTATTCAAAGACATGATTCAGGATGAGATCATCCAGGCAGTAAGTAGAGATGAAGAAAAGATAGGGACCTGAGCCTTCTTAGTCTTACAGCTATAGGGTTATTTCAGTATACTGACGCTGTGCAAACTTTGTTTCCAGTTTTGACTGCTGTCAGTCAAAGGTAGCAAGGGCGGAGGGGTCCACCCTCCCCTGTGCATTATATGACAGACTCTCAGCATTTTCTCTAAGGTCTCAATGGTCTTTGTGCCCTAGTGTGGCTTTGTCTGCTGCATTTGCTCTGCCATTCATTACATTATGCAGCCCTCCTTTTTAATAGCTGGCAAGGGCATGCGAATTTTGGCACTGGGCCTGCATCAAAAACAGAAAGGTAGGTAGCAAATTTTGCACATGCTGAGGTTACTGTAGGCACCTTTACCAAAGTAGTTGAGGAAATGAAGATAAAGCTTAGCATGGGAAACAGAGGCCCTTGGATAGCATGGACCCAGGTAGATCATCCAGTAACTGTAGCCAACAGTAGTAAAGGGAGGTCCTGATGCTAGGATCTTGTTAACCTAATTCATTCTTGATTTGTCAGGAAAGAAAGCCAAGGGCTAATTGCTGGGCAGAAGGTACAGGTGGGACTTGCAGAGCCCAGGAGGAAAAGGAGACACAAGGAAGGAGAGAGGCCTTTCTACCATGCTTTGGAGAAAGAATGCAGCAAACATTCGAAGTCTCAGGGAGAACTGGGGCTATGGACTCCACTACAGGCAGGTGGCCAAGGATGTTTGGCAGAGGCTAGGTGGGACTAGGCACTGAAGGTTAGGACATGTGGAGAGACTGAGATAATAAATTGATAAGGACATGCTTTTCCAGGTAGGAGATAGTAACGCCCAGCAACTGTGCCTAGAAGGAAAGTTATAAAGTAACAAACTCTCTCTTTCTCTCTCTCTCTCTCTCTCTCTCTCTCTCTCTCTCTCTCTCTCTCTCTCTCTCTCTCTGTGTGTGTGTGTGTTTCATTTGAGGATTCAAGGGTCTGGGGCAGGAGTTGGTATTGTGGTCACCTCCCAGAGGAAAGGTGGGTAGAAAAAAAAAGGGAAGCTGGGAGGGGCTGGCAGTGCAGCCGATCTGGAGCTAAAGGTGGTAGCTATAAAGCTACACACTGCAAACAGTTGCTCCAAGATGCTATGAGAAGACATATTCCTGACCTCAGGAAATGTAAAGCTATGGCCCAGAACAGGTTTCCACAGGGGAAACCAGGTTTCCACCAGAAGTCTGATGCAGCTAGTTCCACCTTGTCTAAAACCCAGGAGATGTCTTTCTCTCCTCACTAGTATGGAATGTGTGATCCTGCTTTGCTGAGGGGAACCACTTTCTCAGCTTGCTTTAGACTTTGTCAGTTTCTAACGTGTACTATTTTATAATTCATGTAATCAAATCCATAGATATTTAAGATTTTTCTTCCCTCATTCTTACACTTTAAAATAGTTCTCACTCATTAAAAACAGCTCTCAGTACAGATTACTTCTATTTTTTTTACTTAAGTTTTTATTGTTTTGAGAAATTCAGACATAAGTACTGTGTTTCCATCATTTCCACCTTTCTCCTCACCTCTTCTTGGCTCCTTCTGTGTGCCCCTACCCCTCTCTCTCAAGTCCATCATCCCTTCTTTCACTACCCCTTACTTACTGAATCCACATAGTATCACACATACAAATATATGATTTGGGCTGACCACTTGGGATTAGATAACTAATTGGGGGCACATCCCAGAGGACAACTGATTCTCTCCGCAGCCATTGAGTGCCTTTGGCTCTTCATGGGTGAGACCTTGTGTAATGATTTTTCCACCCAACTGTGTTGACATTGTCGACTGGAGTTATCATTGTACAGGTTTTGTTAGTCAACTGCATTATTGAGATATCATCGGTGCAGCTTCCCTGTCATTTCTAGGAGATACAGTTTCACCGCTGGTACCCTGGTCCTCCAGCTCTAACAGTCTTTCCCGATGTTTCCTGAGCCTTGGGTATAGTGATTGAGTTGTAGTTGTGTCAATTAGCATTGAATGGCCAAGTATTCTCTGTACTTTTACCATGTGGCATGCTCTGTAAAATGTCTTATGTGCTCCACTTGCATCTGAGTGTAATGGTGTTTAGAATTCAGCTAGAAACCACACTGGTTTAGGAAAGTAGAAGTAGTAGGTTCTCCTCTATGGTCTATAACTTCTCTATCCTTGGGTTCTTAATTAGGTGTGTGGTGCCAGGCACACATTTCCTCCTATTGAGGAGGCCTTTAAGTCCAATTAGATGGCTATTGGCTACTCCTCCCTACATACAAGTGTTGCAAGTGCACACTGGGATCTATCTCGATGTCCTGGCCATTGTGGTTCATAGGCATCACAGTTGGGTAGTGTTACTTTTCTGCTATCGATGCTTGTATATCACCTTTGAGTACTATGAAAGTTAGTACTCAGTTAGTCTAAGTCAATTCCAGTTTGAATCCCCAAAGTCTCCTGTCCACAGTGCATGGCAACCTCACCAAGCATCACACCAATAGAATAAGTATTATTCCACAGGTAATGTGGTACTTGATACTCTGTTCGTAAAATTTCATTGTTAACCTTGGCATCATTGCTTTTTTTTCTCATTTCATTTTTTATTAGATTTTTTTTTCATTTACATTTCAAATGCTATCCTGAAAGTCCCCTATACCCTTCCCCTCACCCTGCTCCCCAACCCACCCACTCCCACTTCCTGGCCCTGGCATTCCCCTGTACTGGGGCATATGATCTTCACAAGACCAAGCGTCTGCATCATTGCTTTTTAACAGTGACTTTCCCATTGGCTGTTGGGAACGGCCTTGTGTAAATATGGTCTTTACTGGCTGAAGTCTTTCCCCCAAATCAGCCTCTTCGACCCCACACATTCTCCTACTCAACTGCTGACACATTAATGATAATGATTAATATCCTTTCCTTAGCAAAGTGTGTGTGTGTGATTGCTGACAAGTTAACACTGTCATCTCAGAGATGCATTCACACATACACACACGCACACACATACCCTATCTGAGGGGTTGCTGCTAACTGACTTCTCATTCTCTTTTAATTCCTGCACAGTTCCAAGGGGCTGGAGAGAGAGGGCTTTTGATTTTCTTGATGTCTTTCTCTCTGTGTGTTTCTGGCTCCTGGTAGCTCCATTTAGCTTGAGCTGATGAATTCTCAAGGACTTTTTTGAATGGTGTCTGTTTCCTCCTCCTCAGAAAGACTGTGGTCCATGGCAGTGTTTGGAATTCTGGGTCTACCCCTATGGCTCAGGGGTAGTGTGAAGGCCATAGAAGCCTTGCTCTTTCATGCCTGATTCAGTGTGTCAAACCCCAAAATGTGGTGGATCCATCTAGGTCTTACTGCTCTCATCTATCAAATGAGAACAAGGAGTCATGCTGCTTAAGATCACTCCCTGATCAAGTGATCTATTGCTCGTTGATTCAACATGGTCCAGCATATCACACTGCTTTTCAGGGAAGGTGAAGGAAAGTGAGAGGGAATACTGCCAGAAAAGAAATGGATTAGCCTAAAAATATTGCTGGCACACTGCCAGAGCCTCATTCTGAAAAAGAATTATGCCCCAATGCCTTAAGCTGTTCACTGTGTGCAATGAATTAGGTTTCTTCCTAGGCATCTAGGTTGACACTGATTAAGTACAGCCTTGGAAAACAGTCACTCAAACCATTTTCTGTGTTCAGTGGTTTATTTAAGGAGTCTCAGTCAGAGACTGAATAAGGCTTTGATGAAGCTAGATCAGCTGGGACTGTGTGCCAGTATCCATCTATCTGTGTGCACTTGTTTGCATATGTGGTTCTGATAGACATTGAGATGAGAGGAAAACTGCTTTTGAAATACTCCAGATCACTCAGTGAAATCTTTCCTGTGTTCTCAAGGGTCATGAGCTGGTCTGTGACCTCGTGTCTTCTCCATAGGAAATGTCAACACTGAGCAATTCATGCTCACATTGTAGAGCATATGTCATGGGCTCTTCAGGTGAAAGAGTACTTGTTGCATTGCCTAAAGACCTGGGACAATGTTTCTTGTTCAATTCAGAAAACTCTGGCTCCAAGTTGTTCTATTGCAACACATTTCAGAGTCTTTGATATGCTAAGTTCATCTTGCTGCTCAGTAAGGGACCTCAGCAATGTTTGATACGCTGTATCCTCTTGACACCTTTTCCTAGAGGGAGCCTTGCTGGCAATGCACATGGGACAAAGAATGAAAGCTGGGACCCTGCAGTCCCATGGGAGCCACTTCTTGAGTCTGGGTTACAGTACTGAATTAATCCTGAAGGCAGACTGCAGAGAATAAAACCCTACTGTGCTAAAGGAAGCCTTCACATGATTTTGCTTTTGTAGTGAGTGTGCATGTTACCTGACTTTTAAGCTATTTCTTGTTCTATTTGCCAGCTATAACTCATATTCCAGGTTGCTTTGGGAAGAAAATCTAGAAGATAATGCAAGGGTTTACCTGATATTTTTGGAATAAACCTTTGACTTTCTCTCCAAAGCAATATAAAGCATGATTTAAGTAGCATATTAAGAAGTTTAATTCAAGTCACATTTTAAGGTTTGAAGTTTTTCCTGCAGAGTACTCACTTCAACACTGCTTCCTCTGTGAACGTAACTGGCAATTCAGCCGCAACTGCCTTACCCTAAGTACAATCACAAAACCCTGGAGCAATAAGGACAAAATTAATGGAATGGGTGTGTCCACATAAGTGTCTCTGTGAGCAAAGCCAAGCAAAGCTTCAAACTTTAAAGAAGCGCTGCTAATTGTCAGAACTGGGTTTTAATGACTATCTTTGTCCTCTAGCTTTAAATACATATTTCAAACCCACAATGAATGGGAAGAGTTTGCCTCCGTATTATGGGTGTCTACAATTCTAATCACTGTTCTATTTTATTCATAAGTTGTAGTTGCTTGGTGTCTTTACTTGAGCTTCATGTTTGAAATTACTTTAAAACAGATTTGCATAGACCTACAAGTGCAAAGGCCCAAGATGCAAGGGTTACATACACAGAAGCGGTAAAACCAAACTTAGCTCTCTCCAACCTTCCCTAGACCAACTCTGAACGAGACAAGAGAAGAGGCCTTTGATGAACAACTGGGGACCTGACCAAGAGGCCCAGTTTCATTTTCAACAAGTCATCAAATACTGTATGAGTCTATTACATAAACACTGGAATTTCCCAACATCTGATTTCAATAGCAGGAGTGCAGCACAGGTTCACAATGGAGATTTCTCAATAGGCAATGCCGTTTTCCAGGTAATTAAAACTGTTTGTATAGGAGGTAGATTTATCTTCTGAAACCATTTTAGCACGAGTGCCCTCCTGAGTAGTATCAGTTGACACACTGCATAATCTAGAACAGACTAATTGCCGCGTGATTTCTAATTTTTCTGCAGCCATGTAAATGAGCTGAAGTCTGCACAGGTGGAGCCCATTAGAGTGAATGATTTCCCTCTCATGTTGTTATCTTCATTTGCCGTTGTCTTATCAACTCCGAGTAGGAAATCCGCTGTCATGAAAAGCAGGCGAGGGAACAATGTCTGGCTGGAAAGTCTTGTTTCATTATTTTTTAATTCATATGTTCATATGGCCTTACCTGCTTAATGCAGTTTTCTGATTAGCATGCTAGGCAGCTCCTAATGCAGTTTTATTCAAATAAGGAGGCAGGGCTTTAATTTAAACCAAAAAAAAAAATCATCTCCATTTCTTATCAGGGAACAAGGATTCATGATTCAATAATACATGAATTTAATAATGCACACTGGTAGAACTCACAGATACTAAATAGCAATACCAAAGTGGGTTAGTATGCTCTGTAGGTGGCCATCTGAAACTCCCAATCTGGTTTGTCCACATCCCCTCCCTTCGGCTCTGCCATTATTATTGTTTTTTTTTTTTTTTTTCTTCAGTAAAGGAGTTACGCCATTTGCCATACTACTCTGATGCTGCCAAGAACCCAAATCACAGGGCGCATCTTCACTTTATGATCGTGTTTAATAGCTGTTAAGCTGCTGGACCTTAGCCTTTGCAAGAATTCCCAAATTGGACTCGAGGGAGATTTGAAAGGATTAGGAGGGAGCGAATGGAGAAAGCAACGGAAGGAACTGTTTTCTTCTCTCCCATTAATTGCCTTCTCCACTGAGGTATCTGTCTAGCGGCTCATTTCAGAATGAGCCAAAAGAGTCTATGGCGGATTTTCGATGTGCAGGGCCACAGGATCTTTTTTTACAACTCTATTGGTATTTCATGCTCACTGAGACCTCAACCTGGCACTCCCGTGTGCTATTGGCTACCCGTCCGTTGCATTTTCTTGAGAGGAAAATGTATGAAGAATTTTGAGAGCCTAGATGAGTTTCCTGAGGGGCTTGGCCCCCTGGAAAGCCAAGTGAATCCGACATACAGTGCTTTACGTCATTCTTCTATTTGTTTTTTCCTCTTATTTAATTTAGATAATTAGATAAAGCTGATCCATTTCATCTTCTTTCATCTAAACATAAAGGGTCACGCTCTTATTTTTATTTTTTAAAAGCAAATTTGGAGGGGCTAAAGAGATGGCCCCACAGTTAAGAACACTGGCTGCTCTTGGGAAGGACTGGAGTTTAGTTCTCAGAGCCTGTGTTGGGAGATTTTGTTACGGCTTGTAAGCCTAATTCTAGAGCACCCAATGCCTCTGGACTGCTTGGGAGGGGACAGGGACATCTGCACTCATGCGCACATACCCATACATGTATATGTAGTTTTAAATAATAAAAGGAATCATGTAAAAAAGTGAGGATTTACTTATGTAGTTTTTGTATAATACAAAATATTCCTCTAAAAGTACAGACCGGTGCTAGTTTTGGGAGCCCACAGGAAACTCACCTAGCTGAGCTCATGAAACCAATGTGTAGTGTGCACAGTAATGACACGCGTTAATTCCCTTCTGCTTCTTTCAACTCTGGTTGGACCAAGGTACTCTCACGTTCTTATCGATTGTGCAGTCAGAAGCTGATTTGGCCTCGCCATTTGTAATATGCCTCCTTTGACCTAGAGAACTGAGTAAATTGGGCAGAGAAAGGCCCCACCAAGTAATCCTCACTTTCCTTAAAACATAGTTCATCTTTCTTCAGAGTTTATTGGTTTGTAAACATGTGATTGAAAGGAAAGTATTTTATGTTTACTTTTATGTCTGTAATTTATAACTCAAAAGGCTTATATACACATATAACAACAGGGTAATAATAAGGAGCCAGTGAAAGAAAAATTTTACCATGACTATACCACTAAAGCATGACATTGATAATTATAACTAAACTTGAAGGACTCTGAAGGTTGAACATATTTCCATGTAAATATTTAATTTTCACAATATAGTTTTTTTTTTCTTTCTGGTATTTGGACCATTTCTCCAGCATGGGCAAGGTAGAGAGGAGCGTATGAGGTAAGCACATAGGTGAGGCCAACCTTTTGGTATTGTGACATGCTATCATTTATAAAGTTTGTGTAGTAATTAAAACACACACACACACACACACACACACACACACCTCACAATGTTTTAAATTTACAATTTAGTATTAGGTTGAATCCATAGTTATCATGGGGACCCATGAGCTGTTAGCTGGATGAACAAAAATCAACTTTAATCTCTAATGGCATATTCCATGAGAATCTTATAGAAAATCATAGAAACAATTCACCCTCAAAAGAATGTTGCTGCTTGCATTACCTCCACCTAAGAAGATTGTAACCTAAGAAATTTTCCCAGGGGTCAAAATGGGATGTCAAATTCATCAGTCTGCACCCTGCCTTGAGCACTAATACAGATTCCTTAGCTACATAAATGTGCCTTGCGGGTGGTTGCTGAAGTAATAGTGTTTTTCTTTAAATTTAAAGTTAATCCAGCTCAGTATCACTAGCAAATCCTCTTGAAATATGTACATAGAAGACCAAGCCAGTATTTTGACATTTCTGGCTGGGAACTATGCCATTAACACCTTCAATTAATCTCCATGCAAGGTCATTTGGCAGCCCAGATTCAAGACCATATGTTAAGATGTTATTAGTTTTCCTGTAAAGGGGATGTTTGGCCATTTACAACTAGAAACAGATGCCCACCAATAAGATTAGAAGGGAACAGTTGCCTTAGTTACCGCATCTCACATCTCACCTGTAAGGGAGATGGGGCAGGGAGCTCCCTATCTAATCATTGACCTGGGATTTCACAATTTTAGGTGTTTATGAAGTCCATTCCTACCAGACATGAAAAACGGAAGAGAGAGGGCAGAATAGAGACTCATAAAGGAAACCAATCCCATCACAAATTCACATCTTAGAAAATTGACTAATATATTTCCCAGAACATTAGGAAAACAAAAACCAAAACAACAGACTGGGTATTTGACAGAATCGGGCTCTAATGATCTTCTGTAACATTCTGTATCTAGGTCTGATGCCATGGAAAATCCAGTTAACTTCTCTGCTCTTCATTTCTTTATACCTAAAACTTGGAAAGACAGGTTGTGAGATCCCAGGTTTAAAGTGGGGGACATTATCAAATGAGATAACACAGGGAAAATATATCTTGAAAACTAAAACAAATGAACAAAAACAAAAAACAACCAACCAAACCAAACCAAACCCCACCATTTTTAAGGTGTGCTTTATTTCTGAATAAATATAGTTTCTTGGAAATAGCATCCTTGCCTGGAGCAATCCATTTACAATAGTTAGAACTATCTGCCAAACCCTTCATAATAATCTATTGAGACCAAAGACTCTTGATTATATATGCATAAGCCATTTGTCAAGAACCACTCCTGGGATTGTTTCTAATGTAGGACCAGGCACTTGCTGATGATTCGATTATATGGCATACAGGAGAACTATTTCCAGATAGGCAGTGTACCCAGACTCTCCATGAGATGGAAACAGCCTTTCCTTGTCTTCACCTGATGCTCAATTTTACTGAAAGAGCCTGCTGTATTCTCTCAGAGCACGTGGAGACCGGCTCTCAAATGTTAAGTAAGGGTGCATCAGAAAGCACTCAGAGGGACCCCTTTAATTTCTTACATCTGCGTCTGGTAGGTCTGGAGTGGGACCCAAAATTCTAAGTCCTAGCAAGCTCCCAAGAAGACAGGCTTGGTCATTCAGGAGACCATGCTGATAGAGCAGTGGTTCTCAGACTTCTATTCAATGCAGTTCCTCATGTTGTGGTGAGAGCCCAATCATAAAGTTATTTCATTGCTACTTCATAAGTAATTTTGCTACTGTTATGCAGTGTAATGTAAAGATATTCAGAATATCTAATATGTGACCCCTGTAAAAGAATCTTTTGACTCTCAAGCAGGTCACAACCTGTGAGTTGAGAACTGCTGTTGTAGACAGTTATTTTGAAAAACATCGGAAGAGACCAAAAGTTTCTACCACATCTTAATGATAAATATTTGAAGATAAAAAAGGATAATCAACACTACAAATTGGATGCAAATATCATATTATTGTGCTGGACCATAGGGGCATAGGGGAGCATGTACAAGTGTTATGTTTCAATTCAGACAAACAAGCAATAAGCTAGACCTTCATGCGATTCTCCCCTCCTCAGTGAGAATGAGGCTGACTGGGCAGCAGTGATTCTGATTCCAAAGTCAGAGTTATCTCAGGGTTTTCCCCTCTCCCCATCTCTACGAGGCTGGACATCACTTCACTTACACAAATCGTGTTGACTATTCTCCTGCACAGCACTTCATTTCATAAATCTTGCTCTGGACCTATCCCAAATAGGTGGAAACAAGCTGTTAAACAGGATTTGTAAGGTTGTCTTCTGGCTCTAATATTGTACAAATGCCTGTTGCTCAGTAGCCACCCCCCCCCCCGCCAAAGCCTTGAATCTCTTGTCATCCTGGAATTAAATGCTATAGACATGCCCAAACCTACAAATTTACCCCAGTTAAGAGCAACTCGTGAGTACAAAAAGGTTTCTGAAACCTGGTGACCCCATTCTCAACATTGTGTGTCATTTCAACAACTTGAATATGACCAAGCCCTGACTGAGCAGGTACAACTCCTATCCAGGCATCGGGAAAGGGGTGTGCTTTTAAGGTTAGAGTAGACTAAGTCATCCTTTCTCCTGACACTTTGAAGTTATTTAAGCAGTTACTGTTTCGGGGTCTCCTCACGATACACTTCAGCAAGAATAAAAATGGCTCCTTGGGAATCATCAGTCCCACACACTCAAAGGAAGTAACGGAGTGTGTGGAAGGAGGCAAGCCTGAAGAGAACGTGGGTGGGGGACAAGCAGATGGACCTCAGGTGTCCCCTGCAACACCTATGGGTTAGGCATCTACAGCCTTCCTGGCCCTTCTCAAAAAGAATGGCTACAGTGTGAGTGTTGGGCCCATTTTGAATAGCCACAAGTGTGCCTGTTATTGGCATCATTCCTGATGCTTACAACTCTGCATACCCAAGGTGCCCTTTTGCTAAGATGTCTCCTCACCTACTATCTATAGGGCATCCACAATACCCAGTGGAGACTTCTTTCCCACAAGAGGAGGCTGAGGTTCATAGTGAGGAAATATTCCTCCTTCGGTGACTCACTTGCAAATGTACAATTTGCACCAGGGTGACTGTGGTCATGAGGGTCAGCTTGGAGAACTGACTAGGAGCCTGCAAACTGCTTTCCAGTCTTTCCCTGGCATCTGCTTCTCTCCGGCTGCCTGCATTCCTCATATGGAGATTGAGGGCCATAAATTGAAGGTCCTTCCACCTCTCAGTTCTCTGGAATGATTTTGAGACTTGAGCCCCAATGTCCTCTGGCTCTGCTGCACTGTGGCAGTCTCCCCCCAGGTGGGCCTGGCTGGACCTGCTCTGCTGCTGAGCAAAGATGCAGTTTCTCAGCATCACTGGTACTTGGGAGCAGGAATCAATTAACTTTTAGGACAGGAAAATAGATCTCAGATTGCCCAGGCAGGAATTGCTTCTACAGCAGCTAAGAAGAGGTACCCTGAGAGTGAACTGTTGAGGGCTTGGGCCAGAAGGCTGCAGGGTTTGGGGAGTAGACGATACCCCTAAGAACCAAGGCCGGGGTGGTTAGGGGCAGGCCATGATGAAGAATGCAGAAAGGCATCCATGTGATTGTGGAGATGATTCTTTGATGGCTTTGAAGAACTATAAGAAGGTGTCCCTATCTGTTCCCAAAACAGGTTCTGTTGCAGCTGGGAATAGAGCTGGCACCAGGGGCCATGGAGACTGTCCTGGGACTGTGTCTTAAAACTTAAGTTATCATGGGTCACATTAGCTATATAAGCTCATGAGAGTTACTTAGCATGTGAAAGACCTGAGATGAGCCCCAAAGGTGTGAGATTGACTAAGGTCCTTACCCATTAAGGGCCATGGTGATATACTGCCATACAACCTGGAAACAAATAGCACATTCTGGGGAGCAGAAAAATCTAGGGCCATTTACACAGGCTTTACTGTGTAAAATGTAAAATGTGGATGGCAGTGGGCATCCCGACCTCTCAATCCTCACCAGATGCCACTTCATTCCAGTGGTTCTCAACCTGTGGATCCCCACCCTTTGGGGGCCAAACAACCCTTTCTCAGAGGCCAATTAATATAATCCGAAAACACAGACTTTATGTTACAATTCGAAAACACAGACTTTATGTTACAATTCATAATAGTAGAAAGATTAAAGTTATGAAGTAGCAACAAAAATAATTCTACAGTTGGGGGTTACCACTCAAGAGGTACTGTATTAAAGGGTCACAGCATTAGGAAGGCTAAGAACCACTGCTCTAAACTGTAGCCCCAATTTCCAGGCTGCAAACAAAAGTTTTTAAATTTTTTTTCAAGTGTGGAGCTTATTGCACTGCACTGAAGGCCAGGCAGCTCTTTAAACAATTAAAAATGATCAAAGATAGCAATGAAAAAGAATCAAATAGCTCCTTATCAGCAAACACCACACAGCTCTAAAACACAGCTCTAAATGAAAAACACCTGGCGCATATATGTGGCGGCCTACTGTTTACATTTTCAGGAATATTATACCAGAAGCTGCTACCATGATTACCTCTGAGGAGAGGCACTGAAGAGGAAACAACGCAGAGAGGAGAACGCTGTCTTTCAGGATGTGTTCTTGTAGGCTTTGCTGCATTCTTCGTTCAAAGGTTTCAAATAAAACTGCCCTCAGCTACTTAGATAGAAAAATATCTTAGGAGCTGGGTAGTAGTGGTACATGCCTTTAAACCCAGTCTCAGGAGGTTTCAGGCCAGCTTTGTCTCTGGAGAGAGTTCTAGGACCACCAGGGCCACACAGAGGGAGAAGGACATTTACAAAGAATAGATGTCCATCCAATCAAATTGCCATTGCCTAGAACAGCTTTTCCCTGTTTGTTTTCGTAAGATACTCTACTGTTTCTAAGGTACAACAATTATTGTAGGATAGTGTGTTTGTGTGTGTGTGTGTGTGTGTGTGTGTGTGTGTGTTTATATTGTGCCTGCTAACTGTGATTTAGCTAAATATGATTTCAAGGTAGGAGAATCATGGCAGAAAAAGGAACATCAAAGGATGGTGAGGATATGAACATTCAGGATCAAAGATAAGAGGAGATACCATTTTTATAGCAATCGCAACAAATATCTAACTCGCGTAAGTGAAGCCAATTACTGTATTATTCCCTCTGTTGCACTGTGCACAGTAGGGATGTTGCTCCATAATGGTTTGCATGTAGAGTTAATCACTTTGATGCATTTCTGACTGATCCCAGCAAATTATGTTTTGGTTCCACTATATTAAACACAAGAGCCGGGGATTATCATTAATAAATCTAAGGCACAGCATGCATAAATCTTGAATAAATCAAATATCAATTACATAGGCAGGATCTGCTGACATCTGCTTTCATCAAATACTATATTTGAAATAGGTGTTGTTCCGATTTGTTGAAGTAAAAGGGGTCTTCGTTCAGGGAGCACAGACCCCAGACCCCAGACAGAAATGCAGCCTAACATTGCTGGAGGCCACTTAGTGGTGCTCAACTCTAATGGGGGGATGCTGCTAAGATGGTTCCATCGAGACCCAGAGGGAAAACTGTCTTGCTGTCACAAAGGTTTTGATTGGGAAGTCATTTTATTCTAACTATTCTTAATGTGAAATGGGAAAGAGCAAGAAAAAAGGGAGGATCCTTCAAATTGTAGTTATGTAGTGACCATACAGTACACATGGCAAACTTCATTCAAGTCTGAATAGAGAAGCCTTCAGTGGCACAAGTGGAGGAAAGTGGCAGAAATGAGGTCCGTACCAAGGACTGGCTTCAGGAGAGGTATACTTATGGTGGAGAGGAATGGGGCCTGGGCAATGGGTAGTGGGTGAAATTCTCATTCAGAAATATTCCTATCAGTCCCCACAAGCCCCCCTTATGAGGGAGATGCTAGTGTTTGTTCCTGTCACCTGAAGATAGTGAGCTGAGCAAAGTTAAATCTATGGGGAGACCCTGGCACAAATGGGTGAAGGGCTTTTAAATCTGGAGCCTCTCAATTATGCTTCTTGGGACTTGTGTGTGTTGGGGAGTGGCAGTGGAGTGGGTCATATGTATCTAAACATTAAAAAGAAAGGGCTGAGAATGTGGCTTTGTACTACAGCAGTTGCTTAGCATGCTTGAGGGTGTGGGTTCCAATCTCAACTCTACCTCCTTCCCAAAAAAGAAAGATATGAAACAATAGACCAAGGAAAGGGGATGGAAAAGAGAACAATGAAAACATGTATTCGTTCTTTTAAAGGCACCAAATGTCTCTAATTTATGCATAGGAAAAGAGGGTGGAGCATCCCCCTCTTTCCACGGCTTTGGTGCAGACTCATCCTTTACAGTGTGGTGTTTAGGGCAGAGCTCTTCAAAGAACTTTTTAGGGTTAAAGTCATGCTCAAGGTAGAAAACAATTGCATCACTCTTACTCCCAGGGCAAAGCAGGAGTGAGGACCAGAAAATTACTAAGCTGATCATCTTGAAGCCATCCTGAGGCCTCTGTACCTAGGGTAGAAGTGGTGCTTCAGGGGGCGGGTGGGGTAGTTCACAGGATTGCTTGTCTGGACCTGAGTAGGCGAGCCTTCTAAAGAACTCAGGGTTAGGAGACGTTTTCTTTAATCACGCTTGGCATCAAACGAAAGTAAGAAAAGCAAAACACAGGCTCCACACCTGAGCCCTCTAGGAGTGTCTTGGGTTTACATTCTCAAAGCAGAGGTCGGTGAGCATCAAGGAGCTGTGGCGTGACTCAGGAAGCACGGTGAGAGGGTTGAGTAGAAACAGCTCTGATTTCATTAGGCCGCAGCTCCCCTGCATACCAAGCAAACCCACATCAGATCTGCCCGGGGCCCCTCACCTCGCATTTCCCCCATGCCGCGTCTGCCTTCTCTATCAGAACCTGCAGGGGATATTGAGACCACTCCATGTCACAGATAAGTAAAACCTGCTGTGACGTCACCAAAGAAATGAGCACATAGCTTCTGAGCTACAGACATGTGGAATATTACTATATATTGGTACAGGCAGATCTTAATTCTCAAAATCTGCGAGAATTTGAAGTCTGATGTTTGGGTTGTTTTATTTGGTATCTATACAGGTATCAGGGTTATGGTTATTGTTTGGCTTTCTAGTCAGCCCTGCTGAGAACTTTAGGAATATCTTCAAAGAGGCTGGGGTAGTTGTGGACTCTAGTGGGGAAGAAAGCAACGTTTTGATGATATAAAAGAACTTCAGGCTACAAGATCATCTTCTAAGAATCGGGCAAAGCTGCCTAAATGAGTATTATCAGGTGCCAGCAAATTACAAAACCAAACCAACCAACCCAAAAGATCAAGGTCATTGCCTTCTGCTTGGTAAGCATGCCCTGGAAGTGCATGGCTGAAGGTGAAGCAGGTGGGCGGAGAACAGATTCTAAAGCCTCCTCTCTCCGTGAAGCTCTACTTGTCTACGATGGAAGAAACGCCTGTCCATGAGCCAACAGGAGCCAGTGGAGATGAAACAGAGACTGCCAAAGGGTTTCTCCTTCACTTCAGAGCAAGCTGCAAAGAGCGAAGTGGACTGGGGTGAGTCACGACTCGGTGCTTCTCTGAGCTTAAACGTAGAGGAACTGCATTCACTAACTGCCCTTGTTTTAAGACTCTGCCTGTGGCAATCTGCTAGTGTGGAGGCCCTGGATTCTCCAGTAGTCAGCACCTGCAGAAGAGACCCAGAAACACCAGGAAGAAACTTGAAAACTAGATTGCACTTAGTATGTTGTTCCCTATGAGTCACAGGTACAGGCAACAATCTAACTTAGTCTCTTTGAAGAAAAAGAGTTTAAGTTCTCTGTATATACAGTACCTGTGAGGGTCTCTATATACACAGTACCTGTGAGGTACTATTTACCTACCTGCAACTGACCATCCTGAAAGATAGACCCTATAAAAATCAAATTGAATTCAGATGGTTTTGAATATAGATTGTGACCACTAATTTTGAGTCATTGCTGAATACAGATGTGTATAATAAAGCAAAAATTTCAGCCTTCAGAAGGCAGAGGCTGGTGAATGTCTGCATGAGGCTAGCCTGGGCTACGTAGTGAGTGCCAGGCTAGTCAAGGCTACATAGTTAGTCCTTTTTTTCAAAAACAAGAGCAACAGTAAAGAAAGTCCAAATGAAAGCACATGTTTTGAAAACCAGTTGATATTGCAAAGTATACCCTGATATAATGTATTGAAAGTGAAAAGATCAGTGATAGATAAGATTCTCTATTTATTCATTCACTCACTAGCTCATTCAGTCTTTCAATAAATAGTGCAGTGAATGTTTTCTTCCATGCTAAGAACTGAGTGAGTTTGCAAGTTAGAAAATCATCCATCATCCAAACAGGCATGTAAATGTGAAGTCAGCAAGGTGACACAAAGCCCTCTCGGTTCTGTCCTTAGGTGACAGTCAGAACACGAGCCAGTGCAGAGCCTGCCAAGCTGGAGCTCTTCAACTTGCTGGTCCTGCAGTCAGCATGTGACCTTTGAACCTCATCGTATAGAAATCTCCATCATCAGAGTTGGGCTATATGGTTCCAGAATGTCAGTGACCCAGAAACCCTTTCTAAAGAGACCTATTGATTCTCACAAGACCCAGGAATATCAGTTAGTTTGAATAGAGGGGTGAAGCCACTGCCACTAATCAAGGAGGCACTGTTGGGAGTGCTTTTTGGTTGTTTACATCTGTGTCTTGTTACAAGAGTCTCCATGTCACTAAATGTTGTTATGTCTCTATGCAACACTGAATATTTGTCTGTTTTGGAAAGGTCAAGGGATGGTTTGACTAAAAGCCCCTTTGATCCTCTATCACCACATCCAATCAGTCTGTGAGGACCAGAGCAGAGAGCGTA
This sequence comes from Mus pahari, assembly GCF_900095145.1. Classification (NCBI taxonomy): domain Eukaryota; kingdom Metazoa; phylum Chordata; class Mammalia; order Rodentia; family Muridae; genus Mus; species Mus pahari. The sequence goes on from NC_034602.1 coordinate 11,246,260, forward strand.
AGTCTTTGCTTCAATGTGCATGTATATATCATTTACCAAATATCCCTGCACTCACGTCCACATTTTACCATCATTTCCTATCAGTTTTATTCTTAGATATTACTGGCACGTTGCCAGACATCCTGATAGCAAGAGCCATGTTGTTTCAACTCACAGTCTGCACCAAAATGCACACACAGACACTTGCCATTTGAAATGTCCATTTCCTCAGGGCTTTCCCCTTAGGCCACATTTCCATTTATCGTATAACCACAACCTCTGTGAGTCTGTTTGTGAGCCCACAGCCCGGCTGATGCACCGAGAAAGAAACTCTACATTTCCTGCCATCCATTACTCTCACCTGCTCTACACTTGATCTCTGCGGTATTTTGTCTATTTCACAGGAAGTAATTGGATGTGTGGTCCAATTATTTGTGTCAGAAATGTTTATGTCAGAAACTCTACCCACATTCCAACATCTCAAGAAATCAATGTGAAATTCTCCCTCCTCTCAGCTTTATTGTGGAGAATACACCGCTCCTGAACCTTCCTTCTGTCGTCTTCCCGATCCTGACTTACCAGTCATGGTCACTTTGCTTACAGAATCTGTTGAAAAAAGGGACATTTATTTGTTGTTTTATCTATCCCTTGGGAAGGAAGCAGAGTTTTGAGTTCATAATCCTTGGCTATTTTCAATTATGGTGTGTTTTCTTCTGGGACCTATGAGAGCTGATAGACCTTCTAACCATCCAGATTGATGCTAGAGTGCCATCAATTTGGCAAGAGTCTCATTGCATCATTTTGTTCCATGGTGATGCCATCAATTAAGAGGCAGAATACAAATAAATGGCACCTGTCCCAGTTAATTCAATAATAAATGGTATCCATATGTCCACTACACCACTGTCTCATTGAATAACATTATTTATTGAAGTTTTCCTGAAAAAAGAAAGCCAGCATATGGGCTGTATTCTCCAGTCAGCAGGCTTTCTTGAGCTCGTTTCTGTGGCTGTGAGAGAAAACCTAGACCAAACAGTGTGACTCTTGACTCTCATTACCCACATACTCCTGCAGAATATGGTCGCCATTTAGTTGAAACCCTTCACTCCGATGATGAAGAAGGATGAACTATGAACAAAACCCGCGTTGCATTTAACTTATTCATTCCAGGAGTGCTTCCCAAATCCAAGCCAGAGGACATCGACATCAGAATCATATGTGAGACACACATGTAAAAGACTTGCACTCCTAGGCTCTGCCTTGGACCCTCCAAACCAGAACTTTCAGAAAGAAGCTGGCATTTGAAGTCTAAAATAATTCATTACTTTATTCATTGTGGTCATGAAAGACTAAGAAATAAATTTTTGCTTCTGATAAGTGGACTATAGATAGATAGATAGATAGATAGATAGATAGATAGATAGATAGAGAGAATCATCTTTTATATTTAAAAGGTATCAACCTTTTGTATTCATTCTTTTTCTATTTTAAATTTCATTTGTCTTAGAGTTTCTATTGCTGTGAAGAGACACCATGACCAAAACAACTCTTATAAGGACAACACTTAGTTGGGGCTGGCTTACAGGTTCAGAGCTTCAGTCCATTGTCATCATGAGAAGCATGGCAGTGTGCAAGCAGACATGATGCTGGGGGAGCTGAGAGTTTTACATCTTGATCTAAAAGCAATCAGGAGACTGTCCCTACTGTATAGTTGGAGTTTGAGCTTAGGAGCCTCAAAGCCTATCCACACAGTGATATCTTTCCTCTAACAAGGACACATCTCCTAATAGTACACTTTCCATGGGCCAAGCTTATTAAAACCACACCAATTCATGCATTTTCAACTTTCTTATTAAAAATAGTTTTTTCCTCACAAAATATGTCCTGATTATGGTTTCCCCTTCCTCTATTCCTCATGGTTCTTCACTACCTCCTCTCCCACCCAGACCTACTTCCTTTCTGTCTCTCATTAGAAAACAAAGAGGCTTCTACCGGGTGATAATAAAACAAAAAAAGCAACAAAAAAGAAAGCACATCAGAATAGGACAAAACAAACAAATAGAAAGAAAAGAGGCTAAGAAAAAGTTCAAGAAGCAGATAAAATACAGGAACACGCTCATCTGCATACTCGGAGTCCCATAAAAACACTAAACTGGAACCCCTAATTTATATGCAAAGAACCTGTAGGGTAAAAAGCGAGAAGAAAAAAATATAAATAATAAAATTAAAAATAATATTTAAAAAAGAGTTCTGACATGGCTCTGTGAGACAAAGATCTAGCGACACCATTGAGTTCACTTCTGTCGGGTGTCTCTGCCTGAGCATGTGACTTACCTTTATGAGTAGTTTGTTCCCTGAGTGATATTCCCTGAAGAAAACCAGATTTTCATTCACTATTGGTTATCAATTGTTGATTGCCTCTGGGATAAGGCTTCCTCCCCACTCCATTGATTTATTCACACGGAGATCATCTGTTGAGTCTTCACTGTGTGTTCTAGTAGAAGAAATAGAGCCAAAATTCTGACAGCAGACTCCGAACTCAGAAGCTGTGTGGCTATGCCCTTAACTGGCAAAGCACTCTTTACTAAGTCTAAATCTTAGTTTTGTTGTTGAGAGAAATGAAAACAAACAAACAAACAAACAAACAAAAAAGCCCAACAAAACACAAAACACACACACACACACACACACACACACACAAATCAAACAAACAATCAAAAAACAAAAATAGAAGCTGTCTCATTAGATCATTGGCGTAATGAGGAAGGGATGTGTGCAAGCTGCTGGGAGCAGTGGTTGGTGCCTGGGAGGCCTGGCTGTTACCTTTCACCGATGGCAGCACTGCCATCTCTCAGCAGTACTCTGCATAAATAGCAGGGTCCCTCATTTCTGTGAAGGTGCTCAATGTGGTCAAAAAAGCTCCGGGTGAACAGTGTAAGGAGGAGACCATTGCTGCCGTGGGCAAAGCTACTGCCAGATCCAACAAGGATGGATGCTCTGACAACAGCTGGCAGGGAGGAGAGATGCCCAGCTGACTTGCAGAATTGGTAGAACATCTTTAGGGTGGAGAGTAGGAAAGGAAGTTGGGCTAGAAAATGAGAAATCTGGTGTAGCCACTCCAAGGTTGTTTTAATTGGCCTTGGTCCCTCCTCTACTATCCCAAGCATGGGATGTGGAGTCATGGTTATGTCAACCGTCCTTGTGAGTTCTCCTGGCAGCTGTGCTGTGACAATACCAAGCTCAGAGAGCAGGATTCCTGTGCAGGGTGGTGCAGCTGAAAGAGAGAGAAGGGATGAGTCCTTTCCCCAGAGGAATGGAGAACTGGTACCTCTTCTTCCAAAAACGGCAAATGGAAAGAAAGAAACAAGTTATTTTTCTTTCTTATGTGCCTTTCCACACCTTACCATTCCCAAGGAACCAAGGGCTTATTCTGAACCACTTACTTCCAGTTTTCCTCCTGAATATGCAGAGTGCTCTGAAATGGGGCCAAAGTACAACTTCTGTGTTTGTCCCCACAACTCACAGGAAGTCACTGGCTTCTCTGAAGTTTGTTCCCATTTGGATCTTCTTTGTCTCTTGTACAGGGCTCTTTCTGTGCTATGTCAGGAGGCAACATGGAGGGATTGCTGCTAACTTCTTTTACTCTAGGCTTTTCTGGAAGCTGCAGATTTTACCTCCCATACTGACTTGTGAGATCAGAGAATAAGTAGAACCATGAATGGGAGCTGAGGGAAGAACATCCTGAGCTGCTAGGATGAGTAACCAAAGCCTACACCTGAGCAGAGAAGAAGCTAACCCTAACCAGTTCATATACCACCTCCACTGCTGGGCCTCTCTTGTGAATGAATAAGCATGGGTGTGGGGAAGCAGCAGGCCGTTCCCACTCCAATCCGTGTGCATAGCCGTCCTTCACTGGCTTCTTGATGACAGGACCTTTCTTTGCATTTCGGATTCAATTTTGCCAGGTCTAAGCCAGCCCTGAGCCGGTAAGCTGGAAGGCGCTGTCTGGGGGAGGCAGGCAGGGTGACACAGCATGCTGCTTCTCATAATTACAGCAAACAGCTGAAGTAGGCTCCCCAACTCCCCCTTGCCCTGCAAGCCAAGCCTCCTGTGGCAGCCTACAGATGCTATGGAAATCCAGACCACTTACTGAATCACTTTTACAAACACATCGAAAGTCCAGCTGATCTGCTTGGCCCAGAATTCCCTTCCCTTTGGCATGATTTTCTATCAAAAAATACTGAGTGACTATGGGGGTTGGGGCGGATCTGAAACACTGTGTGAGCTCTGATGCAGCAAGGCCAACCCAGTTTACATGCCGTCATTCATAATCACCGCCACAAATGATTTGTTCTGTACCTACTGGAGTCACTTCTCACCATACCTCGAAGAGTTTGGAGTCTCTGTGGATGTTTCCCTACTCTCTATCATAACAGAGATGAGAGACTCCATCACCCATACCCTCAACAAAGTCCTGACACCAAGCATAAGACATGGTGAGTGTGGCCAGTCCCATTTACTGCAGTAGCAATTCTATGCCTAGGCATAAGAGACACTTGGTTTTCAGTCCCAGGAGGCGGCGCAGGGGCAAGCAGTCTCTCTAGGTTGCTAGCTCCTTTGCTGCTTTGCATGAGTGTAGGAGAAAATGTGTGAGTTTGGCAAGTGCTGCAAGCTGAATGGAGCTGTTAGCTGTCTCTTCAACACACTTGCCAGTTTCATTGCCTGCTCCAGGATGTCTTTGTCATCATTATACAGGGATCATAGATAATAGACTGTTTGAAATCCTAATTCAATTAAAACTTAATCCTCAGATGTCAATAGCAGCATATTGTGCAGAAGGTTACAATGTAGGCAATTTCTTTGGAGCATATCATTAAAAGAACAAAGCAAGAAAAAGAAATGGCCTGACTATTTTCCAAAGCAAGATGCTCATTATTGTTTTGGGAACTTTTGCCACCCTGATAAAATTTAGGCTATATTTCAGTATGTATTCAGGGGGAAATCACATACACTTAAGTCCATTTACAATGATTGGTTTTGTCTTGTGTAAGGGAATTGAGTACACGAGATCCTTTTAAGAAAGAATACTTTCTAACCAAGGCACCAAGGCAGATGTTTCTTGTTACAAAGTACCCAATGGACATGAAAAGTCTGTCAAAACTGGCATTCTGAGAAAGTCTAAGGGAGCCCGTGGAACTGCTTTACATGAACAAGAAGCAGAGTTCAGTTTTGTTTTTATGGCTTGAGCCTCTAAGGCCTTGAATCACCCTTCTGATTGGCTGCCTTAGCTGCCCATCAGAATCATCTACCTTTCTCTTCCTAGAGTTATTTATATGAACCTCCATAAGTCAGAGGCTGAATAACAGGTCCCAGCATTCCTGTGCTTTAACTGTGGTCCAACACTACATCTTAGGATTTCCCACTCTCCAAATTGCCTGTAAGATGCTTTTTGAACTAGAATGGAGCAACAACTTTGAAGCAACCAGACCTCCGTACAGACAAAAGCAGCAAGAAGTCTTGTGTGGGTGTGTGTGTGTGTGTGGGGGGGTGGATTTGCCAGTAAAAGTTAGAGAAATCTTCTCTCTCTTGAGTAGAGCTCATTGCAGGAGGTCTGCGTCCCCCAACTCATGTGCTGAGCAAGAAGGGAGTGCAACCACAATCAGAAGTGGATCCAAGCACAGGTTCCACGGGAGCTTCGATCTGTCACTGCTTACACTGTGAAGCTGCCCGTGTTTAGGGTGGAGGAGGGAGAGTATAAAATTAGTGCGTGACCCGTTGCCACCCTACGAGTGCAGCAGTGGTGAGCTATGGGACCTCGCTCATCCCAATTCTACTGGCTTCAGAAGTACATTCTTTACACTGGAGAAATGAGCACATTGCCTGTCTTTGTGCTGGGGATGCTGGTCTCATTCTATTTTCAAAAATGGATTTAGAGAAGAGAATAGCAGAAAAATGAGAATAGCAGGGGTGTGGGCTAAGTGGAGGAGGGAAGCGTGATCCTTGTGTCTAGATTTCTGAGTTGACATGCTGTCTCTAACACTTCTAACTTTAAGATTTTCATCCAAAAACTTTTAGTCTGTCCCAGACTGAATATACACATCATGCTGCCTCCATGTGGTACTTTGTCAACTTGACAAACTAGGGTCATTTGGAAGGAAGGAACATCAGGTGAGAATATATCCCCAGTCAGAATGGCCTATATAGGAAAGCCTGTGTGCTCCCCACTTTTTTTTTTTTTTTTTGACTAATGATTAGTATTGGAGGGCCCAGAACCACCATGGGCAGTTCTATCCCTGAGTCCTGAATATAGGCTGAGCCAGCCATGGGGAAACTGCCAGTAAGCAGCATTTCTTTATAGCTTCTCCTTCAGTTCCTGCTGCTAGATTCCTGCCTCCAGTTTCTGCCCTGCTTGTGTTCCTGCCATGGTTTTCCTCAAAGAGAGATAGTGACCAGAATGGGTAAGCCCCCAAGTTTCTTTTGCTCATGGCATAGGCTTTATTATGACAATAGACAGTGAACAAGAACATGTCCACAAAGTGTGATTGGATCCCACTTTGTAGAGCCCAATTGGTAGAAGTGTTTGGAAAGAATTAGGTGATGTGGTCTTAATGGAGAAGGTGTGTCATTGGGAGCGCAGCTTTGAAGTTTCAAAAGGCTTGTACCATTCCCAGTGTTCTCTCTCTCTCTCTCTCTCTCTCTCTCTCTCTCTCTCTCTCTCTCTCTCTCTCTCTTCCTCCCTCTACTTGACTTGTGAATTGATACTTGAGTGCTCAACTTTATTATCACTCTCTAGTCTTAGCAGTGATGACAGCAATTTGCAGGTGCATCTACTGGGATATATACACAAATGTAGTTAGAGAGCAGATACTGTCTGAGCACCACTCAGTAATACAGTGTTAAACTAGTGACCTTAACTTTAAGTGATTACAGACTGTCATTTGTCCACAGAGTGTCACAGCTGGAGAAAAGGTATAAAAATGGAAACTGGGTCTTCATTACTGGTCAGCACTGCCTTCAGGGTTTCGTATTTTAACATATATCTTGTTGATAATTATCTTCTGAAGAATGCAATGATATAGCCTTTTTATTAAAGGTGTTAATCTGTTGCATGTAAACACTTCACAATGTGCTACAATTTTTGCAATCATGTTTTGACATATCTTTGTTATAAATGGAACCTCAAGAGAATAAAGGAAGGGGAGGATGAAGAGCCAGTCTCTCTTGTGCGTGGAGATGCTGCTTGCTGTTATAGGCACCAGAACCCTGGGCTGTGGTCAGCATTGTTGATGGCCAGATGCTGAATGAAGGAGACAGAGCCAAAGACTGGTGCAAAGATCCTCTGCAGGAAGTAAGAGCCTTCTTGAATGGGCGACATGAGGCCTGCTCCTATTTTTCCTCTCTGTTCTGCCTTTTCAAGACTCTTGTATACAGACAGCTAAATATTGGAAGTAAGGAATTTGAGGAATTATATGGTATTAAGCCATTCTCCATTTAAAAACAATAATTCTATGAATTCTAAAAGCAAATGGTGGACCATAATATGGAGAATTAGAATCCTATTACTTCATAAAGACTAAAATAGAATCCATGAAGAATGGTGGGGTACTGGTGTGAACATAGATGTAAATTATCACGATCATGCTTTTGATGCAGGCCCTGATCATGCTGGCACTGGGCCAGTTCTCATTAACAGGATTATTTTTAATCATCAGCATTTGGTGACATGAATACTCATATTTGTTGATTTCCTGAGAAAAGTGTTAGAAATTGTAAATAAAAAAGACAAAAATATACATTTAAATTAGAACAAATAATGATAATTCTTGATTTTTCTTAAGATTTTGCTTTTGACAAAATGGCTAACTTTTAAATGTCTGTTTCCATGAGGCCCAGATATTGCCAAATTGTAAATGGCAGGTGTGAGCTTATTTTTATGTCCCACTTTAGGACGACAGTTGGTCCATTCTTAAATACAGACCAAGAAATCTCGGGTTTCTGCAGATCCCTTTCATTTGTAAATAAAGGAGACATAGAAAACTGTTATTTACAAGAAAACCAAGAAGAAGGAAGACCAACGTATGGATACCTCATTCCTCCCTAGAATAGGGAACCAAATACCCATGAAAGGAGTTACAGAGATAAAGTTTGGAGCTAAGATGAAAGGATGGACTATCTAGAGACTACCCCACCCAGGGATCCATCCCACCATCAGCCACCAAACCCAGACACTTTTGCACATGCCAGCAAGATTTTGCTGAAGGAACCCTGATATAGCGGCCTCTTGTGAGGCTATGCCAGTGCCTGGTAAACACAGAAGTGGATGCTCATAGTCAGCTATTGGATGGAACACATGGCCCCCAATGGAGGACCTAGAGAAAGTACCCAAGGAGCTGAAGGGGTTTGTAACCCTATAGGTAGAACAACAAAATGAACTAACCAGTACCCCTTGAGCTCGTGTCTCTAGCTGCATATGTAGCAGAAGATGGCCTAATCGGCCATCACTGGGAAGAGAGGCTCCTTGGTCTTGCAAACTTTATATGCACCAGTACAGGGGAATGCCAGGGCCAAGAAGTGGGAGTGGGTGGTTAGGTGAGCAGGGGCGGGGGGAGGGTATAGGGAACTTTCGGGATAGCATTTGAAATGAAAATAAAGAAAATATCTAATAAAAAAAACTTACAAAAAGAAAAAGAAAAAGAAAACTGTTATTTAAGTGCACCCTAGTATTTGTCATGAGAATACTCTAAAATCTTGGAAACAACGGCTACCCAGTCTGCAGCTTCTGGGATCTGAAGAGTGAATCACATTTACCAAGAAGACAAGCGACAGAGGAACATTCCAGGAAGGGCAGCGATATCTGTAGAGGAATCTAAAGAGCAGGCTTTAAGTGTGGAAGAGACAGAACTACAATAGAAGAAGATGGACTCTCAGTGTAGACTCAGCCCGAAGACTTCCCCGCACAGAGGAGCAAAGGCCACCCCATCAGTCAACTCTGGCTGCTCCTGAGTGAGCCCAGAGAACCTGCCCTGGAGTAAACCCCTTCTTTCCAGACTCTTGCACCGATCTAGAAGCAATGGACTCCCCTTGGGCAGTCCTGTGGCTAGCTAGGGCGGCTGGGGGCTGGGCAGACAGTGAAATAAGGAACAATTCCTTTGTTTTGGCAATGTGAACTGCAGGAGAAGACAGGGGGTTGGTTACTGCAGTATGTAAGGAATGGCAGCAAGGCAAGTAGGGGTACAGAAAAGCACCACAGTTGACAACCATTTCATAGGGCACATATAGATGGAATGAGAGTTTCTGGGGTCCAGGGACAAATGCCAATGTTGACCAGGTTCCTGGAAAGGTGGGTAAGGATCTGTCAGCTGCACTGAGGGGAAGAGAAGGATCCGCTTTCCTTGTCTTCCAGGAGAGCTGGGGCTGGGAAGGGATCTGAGAGGATTGAACGTGCTTATTAGACAAATAGCATCTAATGCATCCATAAAACAAGCTGTGGGAGGCATGGGGTAGGTCTGAAGCCTGGGAAGAAGTGGACTCATGAACTGATTGGCGAGTCTCCAGCTTATCGCCGGCAGGGAGGGACACAGCTTTCTGGACATGTTGGCTTACAGTTCCATGTATGGATTATAAGACCCACTGTCTCCCTCCGTCTCAGGCAAACCACCTCTCCTTGCGTCCTTTCTCCTCCAATTAACTTTCTATTTAGAAGCCCCATGTTAAGCTTAACAGTAGTGATAACCAATACCTAGGAAAAGGAAAACTGGTCACTTGGGGAAGACAGTATCACTAATTCCCCAAACAGCAAAGCTCTCGTGGGATCTAATCTAACATCCTTTTTTCTGAATTATGCCCTTTCCTTAACCACAGTTAAACCATTTTTTGAGGCTTTCGTCTGTGTGGACCTTTGCCTGCCCGCCTTTCCAGATGATGTCTTTTTTGGTATGGTACTTTATCTTAAAATTTTCAGCAGCTTTCAGCTTTGCCCTTGACTGAAATGATGATATTATTATAAGCTTTATTTTTAATTTAATTAAGTACTTTTATATGAGCTAACCTGGAAACATAACACATATAATAAATTTGATGAGGAACCATGTGCCCCAAATACACTTTTTTTTTTTGCAGCATAAATGATTGTAGTTGATTAACTCCCAGTATTGGGGAAACACAATATAATGTTATTGTCCACAAACTAATAAAGTTTATTGTAAATGTTATTTTAAAACAAAATGTTAGTTTTGAGGGAAAACATCTTGATTTCATAGGAATATAATGCTTCATTGGGAAAATATGTTTGGACAAAAGTGGCTGGAAGTCAAAGCATATGACTTAAGCAGAGGCCGCGAGATCAGAGAAAAAGTCCACCTGCGTTTTCCCATATGTGCAAACAGTATGGCCGAACTCCGGGGAGTAGACATCAGAAGCCGACGTGCCCTGCTCTTAGGGATCTTTCAAATGTTATATTAAAAATCCTGGCTTCGTGCTCCGTAGTCCTCCGGGGAGGCCAAGCCGGCTCGCCGTGTTGGGAGGAGGCTGCGCCAAGCGCAGTGATGTACAGTTTTATTTACCCTTTCATGTTCAGGGTTGGGTCAGAAGCCAGACCCCTACCGTGAGTGTTCATAGTGGGGCTGCAGTAGGGGGAGGAGGGATCGAGAAGCGATAGAATTAACACAGAAAAGATTTGTTTCTGCTCCAGTCAGTCCTTCAATAATTGAGCAGACCTCCCATGAACTAAATTACCTTTACTTGCCTCCACGATAACTTTTTCTGTGCTGTGTTTGCACGTATATCCATACATACTAAACTAACCGATCCATTCTCTACTTAGCTGTCAAAGCTTTGTGTGCTGCCCCAAGCCCCGCCCCTTTGGGGAGTAGTCCTCCATCTTGCCTAGGCTAGTCTTTACCTGCCTCATCAACCTGCCTCAGTCTCCCCAGTGCTGGACTTTGAAGCGCACACCACAAGGACTAGCCTCAGGGCAACATTTTAAAGTTAAATTAAATAAGGTTAAATTAAAACTAAATTGAGTCTCCTGCCTCCAGATACATCAGTCCTTTAGTAACCTTGACTGAGGAAACCTTGAGTGGCTAAAGCTTGACACATGGTCATAGAGATACCTTGATTATTTCTTCCCCAGATCCATCCTGTTCCTCCCCAACCCCTGCCTTTTTCTCCCTAACCATGCCTTTCTTATTTATTTATCTGTTTATCTATTTATCTATTTACCTATTTGTCTGTCTATCTATCTATCTATCTATCTATCTATCTATCTATCTATCTATCTATCTATCTATCTATCCATTCACTTTCTATCCTTCTCACTGCCCCCCTCCTGGTCACCTCTCTGACGATCGTTCCCTCATGTCCCTCCCCTTCTCCTCTGAGCATGTGGGCACCCCGGGGATCTCCCAACCCTGACACAACAAGTCTCTGCAAGCTAGGCACATTCTTTCCCACTGAGGCCAGAAAAGGCAACCGGCTAGAAGAATATATTCCACAGACAGGCAACAGCTTTGGAGATAACCCTCACTCCAGTTGTTTGGGACCTACATGAAAACCAAGATGCATATCTGCTACACATGTGCAGGGGCTCAGAGGTGGGAGGGTTAGGTCCAGTTCCTGTATGTTCTTTGGTTGGTGGTTCAGATTCTGAGAGTCCCAAGGGTCCAGGGACTCTGTTGGTCTTCCTGTGGGGTTCTTATTCCCTTCAGGACCCACAACCCTTCCTTCTGTTCTTCCCTAAAGGCCCCCAAGCTCCACCCACTGTTTGGCTGTGGGTGTCTGCATCTGTCTGAGTCAACTGCTGGGTGGAGCCTCTCAGAGGACAGCCATGCTAGGCTCCTGTAGGCAAGCATAACAGAGTATCATTAATAGTGTCAGGGATTGGTGCTTGCCAAGGGAGGGTCTCAAATTGGGCAGGTTATTGCCAACCACGCCTTTCAAACTGCTCCAGCTACTTTTCTTTGGCTTCCCGAACCCTTCCAAGTTCTTCCAAGGAGCCACAGGTCTTCCCTAAAGGCTTTCATGTTTGCTATTTCTTACTCCCTAGCTTTTGCCAAAACAGTCTCCTTTATAGCCTTCTTATTTTAGTTTAAGAGTTATTTTTTCTTTCATCTACTTGCGCTTCCCTGTTGGGTTTCCTATGGCAAACTGAGTGATTGCTAATTACTGTGTATTGATTTGACTACTTATTTACTGTCTCTCTTCACTATGAATTCAAGTTTGATGGAGATGGAGATATTCATTTTGTTTATCCCCCTGCCTCAACCTTCAGTCACTGGGCCTGGAAGCTTATAAATGTCAAATGAATATTTAACGAATAAATGAAATTTACACATGTGTGCATTTGTAGACTTTTTGGGTATAGATTTACATTATGGAGGAAATTTTTCTAGAAATGAAAATTATGGCTCAAAAGAATTACTAATTTTTTTAAATGTACCACCGTCTAGAAAAGTTTTTTGGAGTTTTTTTGTTTTTTTTTGTTTGTTTGTTTTTAGTGTTCCCAGTGGTATGCATGATAGATTGTCTTTTAATGTTTTTTTTTTTTTTTGTCAGATGTGTGGATAAAAAAATTCATCTCAATGATATACTTTGCATGTCATTGATAAGAGTAAAATCAACCATCTCTTGTGTTCAGAGATGCCATTTCTCCTCCTATGTGTAATGTGTTGCCTTCTGGCCTGTCATTTTAGAATGGCTTCTATGGAAAATTATTTTTTGTCTGTTGAGCTTATTAAAATGTTTCTGTTATAAATATTACACAAGTTTTAAGATTTTTATTCAACTTTTCACTTGTCATATTTTTCTAGTAAAGAAATGTTAAATGTCCATGTAGTTCATGTAGTTGAACATATATAAATCTTTCTTTCTTGGTATTTTTCCTGGCATTGTCCAACTAATATGTAGTCTTACAAATATGCAATGAAGACATAATTTCAGTTTGTCTAACAATGCCAGAAATGGACAGGGTTGGACAAATCAAGCAAACAGAAGGAAAATAATCCAAATGAAGGCACAAAAATCAGAGATCCACTCATTTGCACATTCAGGAATCCTGTGAAACACTAGAAGGGAAGCCATAATATATATTTCTACATGTCCTTAAATCCATTCTCCACAGAGAAAATCAAAGTTACTTTCTTTCTTTGGATGATGCCTCCTTTTTAAAAACCGTTTCTCCTTTCATTAAAAATAGATTATTTCTTCCCCTGTTCCCAATTCCTCTCCCCTTCCCATCTGAATTTATTCCTTTTGTCTTGTTTTGAAAACAAACAGGGGATAATCATAAAATAAAATATAAGATAAAACGAGAACTTGACCATCGGAATTGGACAAAACAAACAAATAGAAGGAAAAGAGCCCTGGAGAAGGCATAAGAGAGGTCCATCTGTTCACACACTCAGGGGTCCCTAAAATCCCTAACCAGGAAGCTGTACTATATACACAGAGGGCCTGGGCAGACACCCCTCGCCATTCACTCAATGTCTGTGAGTTCAGATGAACTTTGCTCATGTTGGTTTCGAGAACCTTGTTCTCCTGGTGTCCTCCATCCCCTCTGGCTCTCACACTCTTTCAGCCTCCTCTTCTGGAGAGTTACCTGAGCCCTGAGGGGAGAGATTTGATGGTGGCTTCATAGTTAGGGTTAAATGTACAAAGGTCTCTCATTCTCTCCGTAATGTCCAGCTGTAGGTTTCGGTATCTGTTTCCATCTGATGCATGAGGACATGTCTCTGACAGTGGCTGAATAAAGCACTAACTAATGAGCAGAGTAGAATGTCATTAAGTGTCATTTTATCACTTTTTTGTATTGTTTGTTTTTGTTTTGTAGACTAGTAAAATTTGATTTTACTTTAGAGCCCTGGGGTATCTAGTCTCTGGTTGTTGGTCACTCAAGCAGTGATATATAATGGTTCCAGCTCATGGAGTGGGCCTTAATTCAAATCAGATATTGGTTGACTATTCCCATAAGCTTTGTGCCAACATTATCCTAGCATATCTTGCAAGCTGGATGGCATTGTAAATCAAAGTGTTTATGGCAAACTTGGTGTTTGTTTCTCTCTTGGTAGCATGCAGAATGCCTTCCTGTACGAAAGATGCTAGAATGTAGGGTAAAGAAGCCTCTATACTGCTGCCAGCTCAACTTCTCCATGTTCAGTGAGTCGTATAAATGTTGCCTTTCACAATGGGGCCTTGACATTAGTTTGTGAGCTTGTGCAAAGCAGCCTACAGTCTTGGCAACAGCCAGGGTTTTTTGGAGACTCCCATGAGACCCTTTTAGCCAGCAACTGAATTAGATGTAACACAATTCTGGTACTGTACGTTTCATTTAGTGACAAGAGTGTCCAGTTGGGACTCTGTTTTCCCCCATCATTTGTTGATTTCATTTAGATCACCTTCATATACCTATTTATTTTAGGAAGCTTCTCCTGTCTTAGGTTTCCATGCTGCCCCTCAAATGGCCCTTAATTGTCATTCCCTATACGCCCTGCCTCAATGCCTCTCTCATATCCCTTTCCACCTTCATCCTCCTGTTTTAGACCCCTCCATCCATCTAAAACTATCACTTCTACCTTCCTTTCCTAAAAAGACCTATTTGTACACCTGGTCCCTTTCTTTATATACCTACCCTATGTGATTCCAAGGATTGTCGCTTGGTTATCATTGACTTAAAATCTGATAGCCAATGTAAGTGAGTGTGTATCATATTTGTCTTTCTGGGTCTGAGTCATGTAATTCAGGATGATTTATTTCTAGTTCCATCCATTTACCTGTGAATTTAGTGATATCGAGTTTTAAATGGCTGAGTAATACTCCACACTGTAAACATACCACAGCTTGATTCATTCTTCTGTTTATGGACATCTAGGATGCTTCCAGTTTCTGGCTGTTATGAATAAAGCATCAATGCATGTAGTTGAGCAAATGTCTCTGTGGTAGGATGAAGAGTCTTTTGCATAGATGCCCAGGAGTGGCTGGTATATCTAGGTTTTGAGGTAGTTCAGTTCTCATTTTCCCAGGGAACTGTCACACTGATTTCCATAGTGGCTGTACTAGTTTGTACTCACATCACCAATGGATGAGTGTTCTTTTTAACTCCATATCCTCCCTTGTGCTAAGACAGAATCTTTTTACATATTTAAGGCTGGCCTTGAACTCTCTACCCTTATGTCTCAAGCAAACAGAATGGGTATTTTTTCTTAATAGCTTAATATTTCCATTATATACATTGTACATTTTAACTAAGTTTAAAGTTTAGGTTCAACAATTTACCGTTGAGAGTTTGCTTGTATTCATCCACATGTAAGCATGCAAATTGTATGAAATGTTGCTTATTTTAGATTTATAATATACATTTTAAAGATCTTTTAAAATGCTTTTTTGGTGAAGTGGCAAATTGCATGAATTGCTATTTAGATTTTTAATATATGTTTTAAATTTTTCTTAGAATGCTTTTTGGTAAAATGATATTTTAATTTTAACTCATTTTATAATGTAAAACATTTTATTAAATAATTCAACCTTGCTTCAATTATTTGAATGCTTTATTTATCATATTAATATTTTGTAAATATTTGGATCCTTTTTTTTTTTTATCAATGGCACCCCACACCTCCCAATGCTCTCACTCTATAGAATTCTCATTTAATTATGGTGGCTCAAAAGTGTTAATTTATAGAAAGAATCCATTACTTCTTAGTCTTATCTTTTCTTGTCAGTCCCATCCAGTGGGCTTCCAGGATAGTTCAGTGAGAAAATGTTTGCAGCACAAGTCTGGTGCCCAGAGTTCCTCCTTGCAGTCTGTACAAAGATGGTTGGGATAGACTGGATCTGCAAGGATGTCCTCTGACCTCCACAATTCAATAAGCCCCCAACCCTCATTGTACACACACACACACACACACACACACACACACACAAACATACACACACACATACACACAAACATATACACACATACATACACACAAACATACATATACACATACACACAAACATACACACACATACATATACACAAACATACACACACACAAACATACACACACACACACACACAAACATACACATACATACACACACACATACACATACACACATACACTAATAAGAATTCTTTTTAATTAAAATATTTATCCTGTTGGCTTTAGAAATCATATTTATTAAATTTTATGTTAAAAACAGTGAACATTTGATAAGAGCTATATATTTGTACATGAATAGATTTCACCTTAATAGACAAAGCCTTCTCATTAAATAAGATGGTAATTTGAAGACTGCTAGCCTGCTATGCATCGTAAGGTCTTTTCATGTATTCCTTAGTTTAGTCAATACTTTAGTTTTTGTTACTTTAAATAAATTTATTTTTTTCTGTTTTTAATAATTACTTGCTATTACCTTGTGGGAAAGTTGTGATTTTAGTTACAGAAGTTTGAAAATGTACAACATGCTCAATTATTTTATCATCCTTACAAGGTTGTTGCTGTTGTCGTTGTTATTTTTTTTTTTTAATTTTTTAGACAGGAAAGAAAGTGGACATGTTACCCCTCCCTTCACATTGCACTGAGGCAGAACCTCCCTCTGTTGCCCCTCCCTCTAGTCTATCCTCCATATTGCTAGCAGATCCCACCACTGTCTGTTCACAAACATCCATTTCTTCACCTCTTTAGCCATCCCTGTTGAGCACTGAGAATGTACCAAGCGATCTTGTATTGAATAAAACAGATGTCATCTCTGTCCTATTGGCTTCCCATCACGTAGAAGAGTGGCAGATACTCAACATGCCAACTACCATGTAAGTATACCACCACTCACAGCAGTGCGTCTCTTAAGAAGAATAATCAAGAGTCATAGGCCAAGGATTTGACGTCAAGGAAGTGCCTAAGTGCACACAGCCTTTGGGTGTGACAGTCAAGATTAATGGCATTTGGTCAGAGGAAAAGTAAAAGAATCTTCTGAGTAATGGAAAGCAGGTGAAGAGACCCTACGGCAGAGGACAGTCCAGTTGGATGCTTTGGGAAACTGAAGACAGGTCAGGCTGCTCAGAGGGTTATAGATCAGTGGATTAGCGAGAACAAGCTTGATTGAGTAATCTGGCTCCAGGTGGACAACTCAAAGATTTTTAGTTTTGCTCTAGATACAATGCAGGGCTGTGAGAGGCACTGAGGATCAGCTAATGTGAAGTGATTTGCATTTCAAAAGATTCTTCTGCTCTGTGCTAACCTCTCATTTAATCAATTACAATTTGTTTGTACCTACCACTTATACCCAAGCTTGGTGGCTCTCCAAGAGATGTCACTTTTGCTTTTTAAAGATTTGTTGGCTTTTGGTGATCCCTAAGAATTTGATGAGCCACCTAATCTTTTTCAAGCATTATAATAATCATATAGATATGACTATATAAAAAGTGGGTTTCCTACCAGAAGCTCCCACTTAAAAGAGAAGAGAGAGAATTAAATATACTGCGTGCAAAGGATACTCTAATAATTCTACATAAACCACTACAGAATGGAAACCTGTAACTCTGGTGTGGGTGCAGATACAGGGCAGGGACAGGAGAAATTGACTGTATATTTCAGGTCCCTAGATGCAAAACCAAGAGAACAAAGAACAGTCCGCATTGTCGAGGCATGAAAAAGCAAAGGACTCATTCAACTGAGCAGTGCATAAATGTATACTTCAGAAAGATAGATTTTCGCAAAAGAGAGGATGAAAGACAGTAAAGTGAAGCAAGTGGGTGGAAGGGAATTGAATCCTTGAATAAAATTTTATTTTATCTAGGAGAAAATGGACACCATTCAAAGTTGGGAGGAGGCATGATCAGATTTACCTTCATAAAAATGTATTTTTGGTGGTGCATAAAGTCTCATAAACTTGCATGAGAAATAGGAAGTCAGGAATGTACTAAGTGGAAAAGTAAAGGTGGGGAGAAGGATGGGGAATATCAGGCCTGGGTACAGGTCTCCGATGAGGTAGAGTAGGGACCCAGACAGAGTGCAAACAGTATGAAGGCATCATCAACTCAGACACACTGTGTACTTCAGGTGATAGTTAATCTTGACTGCCAGCTTGATGGGATTTAGAATCACCATTGAAACAAAGCAGTGGGCATGCCTGTAGGGGAATTTCTAAACTAGGTTAATATGTCTAAACTAGGACATATAATTCAGAGAGTCACAGAGGCTTGAGTGTTAGGGTTTTAGAGAGCCACTGAGTACAGGCAACACATTGGTGTCAGAGTCCCTGGAAACAGACCCCCAAAGGCCACTGACTAAACTAGGACTGTGGCGAAATGGAAACTTCTGGTTTCTTTGGAGACTCGGCTGTGTCATGTGATAACTTTTGGATGCTGTCTTAGGAGAGGATGTTTTGCTGAAGCAGACATGTGTTTTTCAGGAAGCTGTCTTGTGGAAGGGCATGTGAAGTTTCGCTCGAGCAGACGCTTCGGAGGGTGAATGATGTTTAGGAAGACTGTGAATACAACTCGCAGGCAATGAGTGGATGCTCTTGCATTGCTTTGCCTTGCAAAGCGCCGGTGGTCTTGCTGATTACGCTCTTGTATTGGTACACTTCGCTGGTCTTAGCTGATCTTTGTTTGAAGTCGTAGAGAGAAACATGCAAAAGAATCACTCCTGGTGCTCCAACTGCTTCTTGCCACTTCTGCTGACTCAGGCTAATTTGGTGGAGCCTTGCAGTTTCCTCTTTATTGATCTGATTTGAGTCTGGTGTTTGCTGATTGGTCTGGACTGCCACTGCTGACTCATGTTTGATGTTTTATACTGGACTGCTGATATTCTGACAACAAAGTTGGGAATCGCTCTAAATAGCTACTTCTAAACGGGTCCAAATCCCTCTTGACCTATTAACCTTTCTTCTCTCCTACCTTCGGTCAGTGGGCTAGAAGGGAGGTTGAAGCATTTAAGAACCCTTATTAAAGTAGGTTTTGAAAAGTCTAAGCCTATAGTGTGAAGCTGTAAAGGTGACATCAGGATGCCAGAACTAAGATATTTGCTAAGGAAAGCTGCAGGCACAGAGTATGGCTGGCTCAAGAGAGGGGCTATATGTTCTGCAGGCAGCCGAGCTGGCGAGGTGGGGCTGTCAGAGTCTTTGGAGCTCAGATTGTTCCATTCCCAGCACCAGAACCACAATGTAGAGCTGTAGGGGTTAGTGTTTGCCCTGCTGGATTTTGATCTTGCTTTAGTCCTGTCTTTCCTTGCTGAGCCTACATTCTTTGCTTTTAAAATGGAGATGTGCCATGTATGTTAGAAACATGTAGCTTTTTAATGTTATGTTATATGTTCCCAGCTAAAATATCATACAAGTCTCAGGGGGAGACTCTGCCCTTATGTTTCTGAAGAGTGGCTGAACCATTAAACTCCACTGAAACTTTGCATGTTGGACTGAATATGAATATGTTTTGCATGGACCATGACCATGAGCTCATGAATACAAGGGGGAGAAGATTCTGGATTAAAAGTGATATATTTGGATGTCAAGTTGACAACTGGTACAGTTGTGGTTATGATTGTTAACTCAAAGGATTTTAGAATCACCAGAGAAGCAAACTCTAGTCATGTCTATGAGACTGTTCCTAGATTGTATTAACTCAGGTGTGAAACACACATACACACACACACACATACACACATACACACACACACACAAGCACACGCACACACACACACACACACACACACACACACACACACACACAAACAAAACACCTCAACCGTGGGTAGTGTCATTACAGGGCTGAGTCATGGACAGACTAAAAAGGAGAGTGCAAGCTGAGCACCAATCAGGGTTTACTTTTCTCCACTTACTCCAGCAGATGCCATGCAATACAGCTGCTTCAAGCCCTACGCATGTCATGACGTCCCCACCTAGATGGACTGGAACTGTGAGCCAAGATAAACTCTAGCTTAAGTTCCCTTTTGCGAGTATTTTACTGCAGCAGGGAGAAAACTGACTAATACACTGACTGGGCTTGGAGGATACAAGGGTGAGGTCATCTGGGCCCGTGCTGGTTTGATTCGGGGTTTGCAGAGTTTCTGTCCGCAAAAGGCCAGAGAGTAAATCTTTCAGGCTTTGTTGGCCATTCCATCTCTGTCACTACAAAACTCTGTGAGCCACAGATCATTTAAAATGTGAATGAATAGTTGTGATTACACTCCATGATCAGGAGGAGGGGATTGAGTCATACTTGGTTTGTAAATCTGAATGAGCTGACTCCTGATTTAAGAGTTGTGGGGTCGGCCGGGTAGTGGTGGCGCATGCCTGTAATCCCAGCACTTGGGAGGCAGAGGCAGGCGGATTTCTGAGTTCGAGGCCAGCCTGGTGTACAGAGTGAGTGCCAGGACAGCCAGGACTGCACAGAGAAACCCTGTCTTGAAAAACCTAAATAAATAAATAAATAAATAAAAGCAAGCGTTGTGGGGTCTTCAGCAGCAGATGCCTGTTGGATATTTAATAATTTTTTTGTAACAGAAGAGCTCATACTTACAGATGAGCAAAGTTTAAGAAGAGATTTGTGGGTGCCCTAAATTCCAGCTCATGGCAGTAATCTTACCACAAATTAAATATTGCTTTAGCTTTCACATGGAGGCCCTGAGGAACTGGAGTGCTTTGGTTTTTCATAAGCCCTTACTCACTACCTACTGACCCAGTGTTTTCACATTTCTTTCTCATTCTTACCGTTACTGAAGTTTTGCAACAAATCATATTGACACATATGGACTTGTGTTGACCAGGAAGAATAGCAGTATTGGAAGGGAACCAGTCCAAAGTCCTACAAGACAATTACAATCTTGCTTTGAAATAGTAAAGGCATATAGTAGAAATTTTTATACCAAAAAGATGATGATGATCAAACAAAATGCACTGAGGTCTTGTGAAGCTCTTGATTTGAGTGGCCAATGATTAAGAACCCTCCTTTGCATTTCCACATGATCCCCACGAAGCCTAGCATTCGTTCCTGATAGATATGCTTCCTTAGTGCCATGTCTAACCCATATCTCCCTCATGAATTGAAAATTCCCTGGCATCTGGGACTCCTTGTTTCTAACACAATAGAGTTACCTGCAAATCCAAACAGTGATCTGGGTGTGATGGTATATGCCTGTAGTACTAGTATATGGGAGGCTGGGATGGGAGAACTATAATTTTGTGGCTGGCTTGGGCTATATGGCAAAATCCCAACATAGTAATAAATATATAGCTGCCATTCAAAAACAATTCATTATTTGGATGTGACAAATAATGAATATTTGGATTTGCTTTCAAGACAGATGAGTACTAGGTTCCTCTTTAAGGAGATATGCTTAGGTTTCTATTCCTAAAACTTGAACTGTGCAGCCAAATTTTCATCAGAAACCTTCTCATTCCCCCTCCCAGCTATCACTCCCATAAATGTGTTTCCTTTGGCAATCCCATGTAATCCTAGAAGCGATCCATCTTACCTCATGTAGAGTTCCTGTCCAGTGTACTACTTTCTTCTCCATGGCGTCTCTTATTTCCTACTTATTTATCCTAATGCATTGTCCTTTTGACCCAAAGAATTATTTAATGGCTTTCACAGAAGATGTGCATAGAGCAATCTTCTCCCAATTGAACCACATCAGTTCTTAGGGTCTCAGCATCTTTTCAAGCAGAATTAATTCATGGTTTTCTACAGGGCCCCTGCTAAATAGTTAAGCAACTGGACCTCCACTGGGAAGCTGGGAGACTGACGCCATGGGTTAAGAGGCTGGCCAGACATCCCTGAGGAAGCCACTGCCTCAGATTCTTGGAATCCCTTCCTGTGCAGCCCACACCCTCCCTCATCACCTGCAGTCACTCCCTCTCACAGCAGTCACAAGGCCCACTGCTAACAGGTTTCCACTAGGAAAATTTCAATGGAGTAACTACTCCATCTCAAATAGTAAATTTACTTTTTCCAGAGTTTAAAGGTGACTTTAGCCTAATAAGCCTTCTAGAAGTAAGAATTACAGTACATGTTAGGCAAGTTAATTTTAACATGGTTATCTAAGGACATTCAAGTTTAAGAATGGAATCAATAACTGCCACTTCTTGGGGTTAAATAGTGTCCCATGTTCTAACTCACACCAGAGTAGAGACATCTTCCTGCATAAGGCCTATCTCACAGGGAACAACTGACTGTTTTTCTTTCTGTTTTTCAAACATGGCATACCACTCACATTTTAACCAAAAAAGACACTTTTTCTCTGAATAATTTGTAAATCTGAACTGTTATAGGAGGAGAAGCATGAATTAATAAACACGAGTTAACCTTTCAAACAAACTCCATCGGCTTGTGTACCCACTGCAGCTGGTAACCTCCTGACACTCTTATCTCCGAAACTTGTTGTTCTCTATCCATCTGTTAAGTATTAAATAATGTCAGCCCTGCCCTTACCATTCCAAGTCTGCCCCATCACACTAGACTAAATAGAAGCAAATTAAATTACTACATTAGGATATATTGGCCTTACTGAAAAATAACATATCTCCTCTTAACTCTAAGTCAAAAGGCCTGCTGAGCTCTGCCCCTCTTAGATGCAACTTCTAAGAAGGACACACCCTGAGGTACAGGCTGTGATCTGTCTGTTTTCTACCAAATGGCCCTTGGTATTTAAACCTCTCCCTTCAAGAGGATATCAAAAGTAAGTTGGCAATTTATCTATGTTGACCACAATTTCACTGTTAGTCTAAGGTGGCAAAGTCGGTTTGCATTTTGATAGTTTGAAGGACTCCAAGAGGACACCCTAGGAGCAAAGCCCTGTAATAAAGGGTGCCACTGGTACAGCCAATACAGTGTGAAGGTTGATCTATAGCTATCCCAGGAAAGTGTGTGCAGAATTCACAGAGGAAGTTAGGAGAATGGGAGTCAGCTGGAGCGAGCCCCCTCAACCCCTTTGGGATGAGTACATAAGCCCCTGTTCAACAAAAGCTGAGGGAAGATGGGAGGGTCTTGTTCAAAGACCCCAATGTCATCTCCTGTGGCTTGTCACTGGGCTATCTAAATCATTCCTCCGGCTTATGTATATGCTTATACCGTATAAATCCCAAACAGAAGTAAACTGCTTTCATGAACTACGGTGACCTGCCAAATCTATGTCTGCCTCATAACAACACAGCTGTACCGCCTAAATCACCACACAGAGATCGCCTCATCTAGAATACTATGTAGGGAAACTCACCCCAAGACAGCATAGACATGGCATCACCACAAAAGTCACCCCAAGACACCAAGAAGCAAACTGGGGTTAACTTATCATCGAAGGCGAGTAAAAGAGATCTTCCAACTTTCATTGCTGAAAAAAAAAAATTCAAGGAATACTGAAACTCTGAATTAAAAACCTATGAGGATGCCTACTAGCTGGAGGCCACGGAAAGGCCATGGAGTGCTAGAAGGTGGTGTAGAGGGACCTCATTTCCTCCCCAACGATTCTCTCACACCTCTGTCTGGGCTGTCCCAGGCAGAGGAGCTAGAATCAGGAACTTTGATTCAGTTATGGGGAAACCGCAGAGATAGACAAGTGTGCTCATGGCCCGAGGTCTAGCTCCTCACTCTTTCTAGAGTACAGAAGGAGTCAGGCTGGCCCAACAAACCTCAGGAGTGTGCTGCTGGGAGAGAGAGCGTGGGCTTGATGGGAAGCCCTCCTTCCTAGCTTCTCACCGAGGAAGCCAAAGGAAGTCAGAAGCCTTGTGTGTGATGGCTTGGACAGGAGACCCTAGGAAAACACCCTTATGGAAGAAGTGTATACCTCTAGGTCACTGACCACATGTTTTCAGGCTTACTGAGGTGGCCTTCACCTTGGACCCTTAGCCAGGG
>NC_034602.1:11271985-11275558 GCF_900095145.1 Mus pahari
TGTGTGTGTGTGTGTGTGTGTGTAAGTGTTCATAGGTGAGACTGGGTAAGTGTATGCCGCAGTGTAGTGAGTGATATCTGAGAGAAGCCTCAGATGTCAGTCCTTCCCTACTTGGTTTGACACACAGTGTCCTGTTCACTGCTGCTTAGCCACGTTAGCTGGCTCAAAGACTTCTGGAAGTCTCTTTAATTTTCCTCCAATCTCATGGCATGAACCTCCATTCTCAGGTAAAGACCTGATTTTACATGGATTCTGGGGGCTCAAACTTAGAACTGTGGTCCCAACAGTTATTCTCCACATTTTGGCATTACTATGAATCTCCAGGTCAACCACTACCCACTTCAAAAAGAAGCTTTCCTGACCCAGGCTGGGAGCAGTGCTTGTTTGTGGGTATAAGCTGTAAATACTTAGGAGGGAGTATGTCTGATTGTCAACTGAGCAAGACATCAGTCTTACTACCCCCTACAGGCCCTATGACCCCCCCCAGACTCAAATAAATGTTTCATTATGTTTATAATACATGTATATATTCTGACTTTTCCTTGAACACAGGCAAAGCCACCCTGCTAACTACCCAGGCTCTGCTGTCTCATCACGGCACCCATATGCATTCTCTGACCTGTTTCTGCCCGACTTCCAGAGTGCGCGTGGACAGTAACCACCATCTCTCATTGTAGCTGGAGAAGATAAGGTTCTCAAGAATCAAAAGAGAGGCTGGAGAGATGGCTCACTGGTTAAGAACAGGCACTACTCTTATAAAGGACCTGAGTTTGGTTCTTATCACCTATGTCTGGCCATTTACAGCCATCTATAACTGTACTTCCTGAGGACCTAGTGCCTTTCTCTGGACATCAAAGACACTTGCACTAGCATGCAGATGCCTTCCACACTCATACACATAATTAAAAATAAAGTTTTATTGAAAAGAACCATTTCTGATCAAAATTAAGAAAGTCTGAGCAGCTTCCTCTTGCATAGAGTTAATGTTATGAATAATGTTTCTAGACTCTTATACTATCTTACTGAATAAGGAAAAATTCTCTGTGAGCAAAACTAGTACTTTAAAAGAAGATGTTTACTCTGAAAACAGTTTCAAATGATGCTCAGTGGAGAATGAGATTCCTTCTTGTTTCTTCATGGAGGATATGTGGGGAGAAACTTCCTGTTGGATTTAATATTATAGAAAGTTTATTATTTTGTCTCTGTGTGCATGTGTTTGTAGGTGTGCATGGCCCGCGTGCAGAGATCAGAGGACAACTTGCAGGATTTCTCTCCTTACAGGATGAGGAAAAGGAAAGAGGGAGAAAGAAATAGAAATTGGTTCCTGCTAACTAGTGGCCACAGACATTAGTGATCTTGCTGAATGGTGGGAGCTCTTTGCCTGCCCAGCAGACACACTAGTAAGGCAGAAAGGTCTGGGGACAGAGCCCCTAGTGAGATGTGAAGCATCCTACTGTGCAAGGTCCCTCCTGATCTACAGGTGTCCTCCCTGCCTTTGAAATGGTGCCCCTCTCCTGCCTTCTGAGCCAGAAGGACCCACTAAACCAGAGCTGTGAAAACAAGCTGTAAAGTGTCAGCACCATTTGGCAGTGTCTTGCCCTGTGGACACAACTTTCCTTCACAACACTTGGCAATTTGGATCTTTCCCTTGATGGGAAACCTGGAGACATTTGCCTCGACTTCAGCCTTTAAGCTGAAAAGGATTGCTGCAAGCAAAACTCACCAAATGAGTTTGGCTTGTGCTTTGCATATCTCTGCTGCTCACTGACCCTGAGGCTTTCCTAAACTTTCCCCTGACCCCTTTCCATTCCAGCCTTCTTTCAAAACAATCACACCAATAAAGAAACCGTCCTAACCCTGCCTTTCAGTAATCATAAGGCAGTTTCCAGGAGAATCATACTTCTTGACCAAAACAAACGGCTGGGCAGGTCCTGCCTGTCACTCAGGAATCCTCATGCTGGGGACAGAGTTGAGGCCATACCTTTAGCATGTGATGCTGAGCTCACTGGCTCTCGGGACCCTTGCACTTGGTTCAGGCATCTTCCTGAACAGCTTTTCATCTCCACGCTGTTTTTTTTTTTCCCGTAAGTGTCTTGAAAAATCATTAGCAATGATAAACTATTTTTCAGAATATTTTTTCTTCCTGGTGACTTTTAAGCCTGAGACCCCAGTTCTATCAGTACCTGCCCTTCGGAACACCAAACTTATTCAGCCTAATTAGTTTTAATGCTTTAACCATTTAAATAGTTAACAGTGGACTTCGACCATGCTGTCTCCTCCCTCCCCAGCCCAACAATTGCCTATGTCTGAGGTTGTCGGGCCAAGATGGAAAAATATCTCTAATTGTTTCCAGGCAATGCACAGTGCTGTCGCTGTGGGTGAGCGCCCCTGTCCTTTACAAGTCACAGAGGACCTTGGAAGACTCAAGGGAGTTTGCTTCAAGCAGTGCTTCTGTATACATTGCAATCGACTGGGAAGCAAATCCGATCTAGAAGCCTTCAGTTCCCAAGGTGATTCCTGGTGAGTTGCTTTCTCTTCTGACCAAACTAAATGGCTCTTCATACCTCAGGACACTTTAGTCTTGGTTTTGAGTGCCAGGAAGTACAAACACTGGTACCACAGAGGTGAGAGCTGGCTTTAGAATATAATGAACATGGTTTCTTTGCACTTCATTTGTACTGATGGTCAGTCTAGGTATTGGTGCCCTTTCCTGTCTTGAGGACTCTCCTCAGGAATTTCCTCTATAGTCCCTTGTAGAAAGGCTTACTCACTTATGAGTGCATTTCTGTTGGTTCAGAATGAGTGCCGTCAGAATACAAATACAGACTTCGATGGACCTAGACCACAAGCTGTGAGAAGCCTCTCCTGGGTTGGCAAGAATGGGGAGAGTATGTCCTGCCACTCTAACAAACGTCTGAGAAAATCAACTTAATGAGAAGAAAGGTTTCTTGCAGGTCATTTTGGAGGTTCTAGTTCTTTAGTTGGTTGGCTTCATCACTGCCAGGTCTGTGGTAAGGCTGAACAAGGCAGCAAGGTATGCAGGGGTGTAAAGGAGCAGAGAGACTTACCTGGTGATGGCTCATAGCAGCAGGAGACAAGGACAGGGGAAGAGAAGGGGTTAAGATTCTGGATGCCAATATATCTGTTGCGAGTGACCTAAAGCCTTCCCTTAGGCCTTATCTCCCAGGAGTCTCACCACTTCCCAGCAGCACTGTGAGCTGGGACTGGAGCCTCCTGTCCATGGGCTTTAGGGGAAAGTCAAGATTTAAACCATACCAGGGAAGGTAGGAAAGGCAAGAAAAAGGGTAGCTACATTTGAATTCATACCTGTTACATGCCAATGCTTCCTACCCTCTGTCTGATCTATATATATTTCAATCAGTGGGTGTTACTGAGTCCATTTCAAAGATGAGGAGAACATGATTCAGAAGGCCATCTGCAAATTGCTCAGATCACCTAAAGGGAGCTGCAAAACTTAGTGGCTTCAAAAAATGAGTTTGCATGCTGTGTGAGCACGGGTGTTCACAGGTGCAGATGACAGGTCAGCTGGTGTGCATGGTGTGTGAGCATGGG
>NC_034602.1:11276036-11286408 GCF_900095145.1 Mus pahari
TCACATGTGCAGATGACAGGTCAGCTGGTGTGCATGGTGTGTGAGCACAGGTGTTCATCTGCAGATGACAGGACAGCTGCTTCAAGCATCAGTCCTTTCCTTTCGTGCTGTTTTGTGACAGCATTTCTCGTGTTTCCACTACTGCATCAGGACAGATGCTCACAAACTTCTGGCTCATTTTCCACTCTTGCCAGCCCATCTCACCATAGGCATGCTGGAATTACAGATGCAAGCTACCATATCTGGTTTGTATGTGGGTTCGGAGGATAAAGCTTAGGCTAAGATGCTCCCCTAGCAACAGTTTTCATCCTCAAGTCCATCCCCTGGCCCCATGCTCAGTGACCTTCCTACGTCAGCACATGTCTATCTAACTCCAAAATATTTTTCTTTCAATTAGTTCAACAGTAGTTTGGATTTGAGCAGCAATTCCCAAGATCAAATTCTTGCCCCAGCTTCATGTGTGAGGAGATTTTCATTGACTTGCTATGAAAATATAGCCAGGTTTCTGCCTATACATTCTTAAAATAGACTCTTCTTTGTTCTGTAATTTTGTTCCTTTCAAAGCACATATTGCCCACATGTGTTATTTTAACAATGAAGTAGGGAATATACGTGGACACTTGATTTCATTAAAACCTAGACAGGATCTAGAGAGATGGAGCAGTGATTCAGGGAACTGACTGCTCTTGGCAGAGCACTGGGTTTGATTCCCAGCACCCATGTGGTGACTCACAACCGTTTGTCCATTGGATCCCAGAAGATTCAGTGCTTTCTTCTGGCCTCTGTGGGCAGCAGGCACACACACAGAGTACTAACATACATGTAAGCAAAACACTCATACCCATGAACTTTTTTTTAAAAATGTTTTAAACAAACTTAGAAAAAAGCCAGCTGTATACACAGACATATTTATGAGTCAGCCTCCCTGGGCACACACTTGTGCAAAAGGAAGTGTGATCAAGGAAACGGATCATGTCAAATAAAGCATGGTGGAGTCACACCATAAGATCAAGCGGAACAGTTTTAAAATGTTAAAGGGGTTATACACTGATTCAGAAAGAAAACCCCAAGCTTAAGGAACGTGTGCATACGTGTGTGTATGCATACGTGTGTGTGTGTGTGTGTGTGTGTGTGAGAGAGAGAGAGAGAGAGAGAGAGAGAGAGAGAGAGAGAGAACAAGGAGTATAGACAAGACAGTATATATACAAATGAAGCACACAGAATATGTTCTTCTCTTAGCTCTGGAAGGGCATTGAGACAGGTGTGTGTCAAACCCAGCCTGAGTGGGGTCACCTGCTTAGGTTTAGGTATGCATAAGGATTTGTAAATAAACAGCTCATAAAAGACACCAGAGACTCCTCACGGCAGTTCTGTTTTGAGGAGACATTGGGATTGGCTGACTGTCACCAGCTATTTTCAGATGATGAGAGCACATTAAACGATTGCATATGCAACTGGAAAAATAATTGTTTTAGTTCCTATCAGTCCCAACATGATGTTACATCTGCCTACTGGCTGTAACTATTCCTGTTCAATTCCACCTGGCTGGGAAAGCTAAACTCTGAGTATCACCAAGCTACAGTCATGTCAAGGCAAAGGCTCGGTGAACTTAACAAAAACACAGTACTTGTATCACCATAGCAATCATGTGATCTAACAAGGCAGTGTGAAAATCACTTCAGTGTTTTGAACGTGATGTCATTACTTTTGTTAGCCTCATCTAAATGAATTGGTTTGATTCTTTGCAATTCAGCATTACATTATTGCATGCACAATACTCCATAGATGTATTCTGTTGTTATTTGGGTTAGTTACATTTCTGTGGTTGTGATAAATTACCTGAGAGTGGGATAAAGGATGTCTTAGTTAGGGTTTTATTGCTGTGAAGAGACACCATGACCATGGCAACTCTCACAGAGGAAAACATTTCATTGAGGCTGGCTTGCAGTTTCAGAGGTTTAGTCATTATTAGTATGGCAGGAAGCATAAGCGTGCAGGCAGACACGGTGCTAGAAAAGGAGCTGAGTGTTTTACATATAGATAGACCGGCAGCCGGAAGAGAACGCCACCCTGGGCCTGGCTTGAGCATCTGAGATCTCAAGTCCTTTCCTAGTTATACACGTCCTCCAACAAAGCCACAGCTATTCCAGCAAGTCTATACCTCCTGATAGTGCCATTTCTTATAAGCCTGTAGGAGCCATCTTTTCTAAAGGGCTTACAGTATAACATGCTTAAAACTAATTTTTTATTTTATCCTAGCCTTATCTGATGCCCATGGGCTAGTCTATGGCAATCCCTTCCTTGAAAAGTCCTCCAATCCTTTTGAAAGCAACAAAACTTGTTCTCCTATCTTTATACTTGGAGAAACTGAGGCACTGAATTTATTTTGTTTTATTGAGACAGAGTCTCACTAAGAATTCCTAGATAGCATTTGCAGGTCAGGCTGTCCTAGAACCTACATCTGGCATGCTGGAACTATTGGATGTACCCCATGTCTGAAAGACTCCAATTTCCAGAAGTTGCTATTGTTCACAGCAACACTGCATCAGAGCATCATGTGTGACTTTGCCCTGGCCAGGATCTCAGCCCCAGTCCTTGAATGGTGTCTACCGTCAGCTTTGCCACAGCCTTTCCTGAAAAGGGCTCAGTTCCAATTTTTCAGACATTTGTGTCTTACATCATCGTCTACCCTGCCCACCAGACTTGGAATTAACATCGGGGTAAGCCTTGGGGAGAGATTGGGTTTGTAGGACTGGAAACTTGAGGCCAGTGCAGCGGCAGATCTTTGGACATTCAATCCAAGAGTCCCAGTTGGGGGCTAGGGAGTGGGATGGCGAAGAGCTGACAGATCCATCCAGCAACCAGCCTGCTTCTGGAACTGTTCCAGGACCTGATGCAGCCAGCAGCCCCTGGCCTGGTAAAGAACACTCATCTGTGCTGCTCCATGGGTGTACATCAGTCACCAACGCTAGCCAGACCCGTGCCCAGAGGACATGAATTCTCAGTAGACAGGCAGTCATCTGTCTACAGCCTGGGTATAGCACACAACTGGGGGAAACGGTTTGGTTCCCTCTGACCTCAAGAGGTAGAGCCCCCCAGAACTCAGTCACATTGCCTCCTAGAAATGAATCAAAAGTTCATCTTTTAGACCCTGCTATTTACATGTATAAAACAAATCTTAGATGGGTTTTCTGATTCCTTCAGATCTAGAGATCAGCTCAGTTGTACATTTCAGACCCTGAAACATCTAAAGCCCTCACTAAGAGTGCTGTGACTTGTGCGTTAGAGAAGCCAACATGATGGATTCATGTCTGACTCCACTATCTGCTTTTGAAATTCTATCCCAATTTCTCCACAGCTCTGTGAGCTCAGGAGGTAACATAGCACCCCTGCGCCTTAGTTTTATCTCCCATGTAAGATACAGTAGCATCTCACAGGGCTATAGGGATTAAGGGGAAATTGTCTTGGAGTCTTAGCACAGCTCCAGCATTAGCCAGTCTGTTGCTATCATGAGAGATCCCTGGTGACAATACGATAGCATCAATATGTCCATCTTTGTCCCGAGCTTTTGACCAGAAAATATAATTGGAATAAACAGATATGAAAGTCTTCAATGTGATGGCATAAACTCTGTTGGTAGATTTTTATTTCTAGCCATATGGCTCAGTGGATCACTCTTAAAGTGATTGCTGGTTTTATCCTAGCTTTTTCTGACTTGCATAGACTGGTCTATGGTATTCTCTTCCTTGAAAAATCCTTAGGCTAGAATTGTGGCTGTCATAGTGTTTCCCAGTCAGGTTTTTCTCCTTTCATTCTTCCTCCAAATGCTAGTCCATGCTCCCCCACTGAGAATCGTGACAACAAATTTGCCCCATAAGAGAACTCCCAAGAGCCCTGGCCTGTGCTGGTCCAAATTAGTCCTTGTTTTTATAGTAAACATTCAAATCCCTTGTAAGAAGGCAGGGGATAGAAGCTACCAGGGCAAAACATCTAAGAGCAACAGTTGAAACAGGACCTTTTGGTTTTGTAAGTCACAACCCCCAGTGAATAGTCAACTTCCTAACTTGTTAACTATGATGATATGTCCCTCTGTAGCAGCCAAAGGCCCAGGAGAGAAAGGTGAATACTTCTCCTACACGAATATCATCCTGTATCTTCTATCCCTTAAATCATAGCACCATGGACTAGAAGCCACATCTATATTTGATAAGGGAATAAACAGTTTCCAGGTAAATTTAAAATTACTTTCCCAAACCATGTGTATACTCTCTGGGAACATTATTAACTGGATACAAAAAATGATAGAAATAGCACTATTAGGCACACATCAATGAATACTATTTTGCATTGAGACTATAACACATCTCCGTTGTGTTTCTCAACTGTAACTTGTTTAAAAGGGGGCTCTAAAACTGGGGCAGGGTGGATTTGAGGAAATGAACTTGTTCCTGGAATTCCAGAAGAATGAAAATATAAAGTGACAAATTTAATTCTTTAGCCATTAATAGCTTTGGTCGATGGCCATCTTTGGCAGAAATGTGCTGCAGAATCCATTTGTAAGAATGGACTCCTTATAACTCAGACCAATGGCCCTTACATAATGACAAATACGAATTTTATGTCACTGTTAAAAAAAAAAAAAGAAAAGAAAAAGGAAAGGAAAGGAAAGGAAAGGAAAGGAAAGGAAAGGAAAGGAAAGGAAAGGAAAGGAAAGGAAAGACAAAGCCCCATTCTACTGGTTAATGTTTTTGTCAACTTGACACAGGCTAGCATCATTTGAGAAGAACCACAACTGGCAATGCCTTCATCAGATTGGCTTCCAGATAAATCTGTCAGGCATTTTCTTGATTAATGATTGGTATAGGAAGGCCCAGCCCACTGAGGTGGTGCTATCCCCGGGCGTTACCTTGGGTGACCCTGGGTTATATAGAGAGACGGACCCAGCCATTCAGCAATGTTGCTCCATCGTCTCTACTTCTGTTCCTGCCTCCAGGTTGCTGTCTTGAGCTTCTATACTGACTTACCTCAACAGTAGGCTGTTAAGCTTTATGAAGAAATAAACTAAGTACTTCCTGACCTGCTTTTGGCATGGTGTTTACCCAAGGGGTAGAAAGCAAACCAGAACAACCACGATTTAGTTTGAATCTCATAATCATAAGCACTTGCGGGCACCTGTTTTGAACCTGGCCCTTTAAGTGGGTAATCAATGAGCAGCTACATGGAGGGCAGGTGCCCACGGGTTGATTAGTGAGCTCTAGTATTGCACACGAGAATCTAAAACTTTTGTAACGGAACAGAGTGGGATTAAATTTTGGAGGAGGGGTTGGAAAAGCTCTAGCACAGAAGTCCAATCATAAATTTAAATTGAGTCGGTTTTTTATGAAGCTGTGTTGACTAATAAAGAAATACTGATGCTTTCCCTCTGCAGTTGTTAGCGACTTTTAGAAATGAGGAATATGGTATGTGAACTCCATTTGTGCTCCTGCTTTAGACCTCGTACAAGTTCAGACAGGTCTAACATTAATCTCTTGATACTACATTGCACATGTATAGACCTTTTATACAGGACATCAGAGCCTCCTGATCATCTAGTTCATACTAAAAAGAAAGAGAGTAGACAATGTTTCCTAAGTCGGGTGGTGGTGGTGGCCACAATTTCCAAACTTAGGTGGCACTTACAAGTGTTGGCTTTCTCTTCTGGCCAGGATGAACTTTGGATACAGGATAATTAGAAGAGCCAAGATCATGATGGGACCATCCTAGTGGGACATAGTGGGACGCAGCAGTTTAACTTCATGGATATTCTCTCAAACTACAAAAGTCCTCTGGGTAGTAGATGCCCTGATTATAAGCAGAAAGGATTGAGGAGTATAAAAGAAACCATGAAGGGCATCCAGGTAAAAAGCCCAGGAGATTTAAAGGAAACTAGATTCTGAATATCAAATAGATAGCTTAGGCATCATGGTCCACGGCTTACTGGTTCATTTATCAGACAAGTGTCCTAGTCATAACTTAGTTGTATGTGTTCATTATTCATTGTTCCCCAGAAACCAGGCACTACACTATCCCCAAGGTGCCTGCCTTCTTTACTCTTATCTGGAAAAGTATAGACAGTTCAGTTTATCCTTAGGACCTCAAGCCATTGTGAAGTCACCTCCTGAGCAGTGCCCCATACTTGTCAGGACCATGGAACACCTAGAGGATATGATACTATTAAAAGTAATCATAGAACAGATATTGGTGCTTCTTCTTATTGGTCCATGGTATTTGGAGACTGTCTTAGTTAGGGTTTCTATTGCTGTGATTAAATATCATGACCAGAAGCAACATGGGGAGGAAGGGGTTATTTCAGTTTACATGTTTCTACCACAGTCGATCGCTGAAGGCAGTTGGGGAAGTAACTGAAGCAGGGCAGGAACCTGGATCCCGGAGCTGATGCAGAGGCCACAAATGTGCTCTGCTGCTTATGATCAGATCCTCCTGGCTTGCTCAGTCTGGTTTTTATTTTTTTATAGCATCCAGGACCATGGCCCAGGGTGAGAAAGGCCCTCCCACATCCATCACCAATCAAGAGAAAACATCATAGGCTTGCCCACAGGGGCAGCACTTTCTTAGCCCAAGGGTCCTTCTTCTCAAAGGACTCTGGGTTGTATCAAGTTGATGTAAAGATAGCCAGCACAGAATGTTTACCGAAAAACAGTCATGGAGTTTACAAGATTTCTAAAGGTCAATGATGCAGTTTAACCCACTTTCTTTAAGCAATAAGTCCTACCTTTTAAGCTTGCAGAAGGAAACCTACACTAGTCATTCCAAAAAGTGCCAGTATGGGTCCAGGATGAGCTCACTGGCCCAAGCTCACTGGTGGCAAGTCAAGTAGATTCTCAGTGTCATCAAATTAAAATCTGAATGTCTGAGAGCAAGGCTCCAAACGGGATGGCTGTGGTCACATTGCCAGCATGGCTATGCCCTGCCATGCCTTGCTGATCCGGGTCACTGTGAGAAACTCCTTTGAAACATCAAAATACGAACAGCAAACCCCCTGAAGCAAGAGCTCTGTGCTGGGCTGCTGACAGAAGCTTCACATCCAAGCTTTTGTTTACCTTCTTTTGTGGGTCTTGCAGCCACACCTTTCTCCACCGCCCCTTGACTGCCCTGCTTAACACTTCATTCTCCACTCAGCCCTTCGGGTTTTCCAGGGAATTTTTTATGCTCCTTCTGGTTGACATTTCCAGCCTCCCATTATATTTTCAAACTATCCTGACCTCTGCCCTTCCTGCTGTCTGTTCTTCCCCATGTGAGTTCATTGCCAAGTTCTCCCCTGTGTCCCATGTTTAAAGAGTCCAACCTCAGGATCACCATTTTCAAATGCCTCCAGTTTTTGGATGGGAAAGTCCAGCTAAGAGCAAACCCCGAGACCTGTGTGCATTCTTCACTTCTCTGGGCCACGAGGATGGGACTTGAGTAACTGTCCAGAGGACCACAGGAAAGGAGCAGCTCCACAAATCCTCACCATAGAGGATGGTGGAAATGCTTGCTGCCTTTGGGTGGCCGATGGCATGTTAGGGAGACTTAGCATCCAAACTAGACAGTGACAGAACTATAATGTATAGATCCTCATCGCTGATTATAGAACACTTCTATCTTGTCTCCCCAGCTTTACTCAATACTCGAGGAGAATACACTGAATACACAGGAGAGCTTCCACTTCATTAGTTCCCCCTAATTGAAGATAATTAGCATCCACTTATTTATTTAGAGATTAAGTATTCACCTATACTTGAGAGAGAAGTTGGCTCTATCTACTCATTATGTCTGCCTGATGCTTCCAAACAAAAGTCATGGGATCCTTTGGGGGAGAAAAATAACCTTGACAATTACTCCAGGTATATGGGTATCTGTGGGAGGAGGGCCTGGCGTGTAGAGTCCATTGGGCATCCAGTATGAACCAGGATCCATGCTAGCACACTACAAGTGCCTTCCATTTGACCCCACAAATAATTGGAGAAACTGGGAAATGATTAATAGTACCTTACTCAGCTATGAAAACTTAAAGGCCTAAGGTAATACAGCTAAAGATCATATGAGCCCAGAACATTAAGGTTCTACAACCACTCTTTTCATTCAGTTTATGGAAAGATTTGCCTTATAAAGAACAACTCATGATCAGGGTAGATAAAAGCAACCTGCTTTCTTGAGTCTTTGACAGATGTCTTTGGGCTTCCTTGAGTAAATGTCTAAATTCTGGGATTGAGATGGCTGTCAAGGGAGCCAGAAATATGAGGTGAGTGAAATGAGAACCAGGAGCTCAGGGACACCTCTGTCAGATCTGAAGATGTATCTTGAGACATATTTTAAAGACTTATTTTAATAGTGTGTGTGTGTGTTATGTTATAGTGAGTTGCGTGTGGGATCGTGTGGTCTGCAAAAGCAAAGGTAGAGGCGTGCAGAGGGAAGGTTGGAGGAGACAGTTCTAGTGTGTTGGATGCAACAGGAGAGGTGGGCGAGGTGATGTTGGGCACTGGTTTCCCATTCACACACAGCATTGCAGAGGTTCTCATTGTATGGACTGAGTTCTTTCAGATGAATCAGTTCCTCAAGGCCAAATCTCGTGGGGTGTGGCTTCATAAACATCATTCTGATGTTTCCGAGCCAGGCTCCGTGAGATCGGGTGGGACTGTCCTGGTGATGTAGGAGTACCCTATCCAAAGTTAGTAAAGGTTCTGAGCCACACAACCCAAGATAGCCAAGTCTGAGACACTAATAATTTCAAGGAATGAAAAATTTCTTTACAAGATCCAGGAAATGGGAGCTTAATTAAAATGATTGTAACAATGTCTACTCCTTTTTCTTTACATTCTCAAGCTCTAAAGTGAGGATGTCAGATGGTCAGGCCCCTTGATTTTGGGTAGACTGACTGTAGCTGCTACATAGCAACAGAGGGACCAATGATGCTGGTATCAGTGCTGAGGACACTCGATGGCAACGAAGCCTCAGGACCCTGTGCTAAGCCTCGTCTTCACACAGGTGGCCTGGACCCTGGTTGCTATTGCTATTCCCTGGGGGTTAGACCCATTCTTACATTAGCAGCCACCCTCAGAAGCTGATCTCAGTGGTAATGGCCATAGACTGGGCATAAGAACTGTTATAATCCCTGGGAAGTTCCCAAAACAGGGAGAAGGCCATCTCCAAGAGCATGCAATGATCAGTTGGTAAACACTGGTCCACTCATTTAAAGGTCAGTGTTAGAGGCAGGGAGAAGAGACAGGGTGCACTCTACAGCTAGGTCTTTGAAAGTCTCAAAACCCTTCTCAGCTCTAGGTTCTAACTTGTGAAAAGTTTAGATTTGTATGACTACTTGTCTCCCTCTTCTCAGCGCCTGTTGTAGTTTCTACTTGTCACTGAATGGGGCCTCTTCTATGCAAAGGCCTGTGTACCCCTGCTTAGACTCTATGCTGTGGATACACAGGATTGACAAAGCCCACCTTTCCCAAGACAGTTATTCTAGATGCTCAGCAAACAGAATAGTCTCTGCAGTAGTCCTAACAACCCCATCTGTGAGCTTGTCATTTCCTCAGACCTATCCCAGGACAGCTGGCTGTCCCATTGGCCTACCATTCTTTCCAAGCAGGCATCTTCCTTTTCTAGAACTCTGTTCTGTACCCATGGAAGCTTTGGCAGTTCACTGTTGATCTCAGCTGACACTGGCAGTCCTCCAGCAGTGACAGAGCCATGAGTGACCCACAGAGGAAGAGAGACCTGTAGCCTTCTCCTTGGCTTGGCTATTCTTGTCCTCCTAGACAGTGTTCTTTATAGACTAGTCACCAAGTCAACTTTGACCTATTTCCCTACAGAAGATTCGAACCAGTCCAAAGTGAGTAGGGTGAGGTCATGGAGGAACTTTCTGTCTCTTCTCTATGTAGTATGTTCATACACTCTCATACATATACTGTAGATACACCTTTACTCATGCATTAGTGTACACGCACACTAGGTAGATAGATTGTGAAGGGTATGTGCAGCACACAGCTATGCTGTGCATATTGATTTAGTAGAGGCAGGGTGTCCCACATAATAGGAGCCAAAGGAAGCACTTCAAAGCCCAGTCCACTTTGATCAACACTCCCTGCCATGGGGCAGCAAGTACTGGTACAGCGAGACAGGTAGATCAATGGAATAGAATTGAAGACCCAGAAACGAATCCACACACCTATGTTCACTTGATCTTTGACAAGGGAGTTAAGACTATCCAGTGGAAAAATCACAGCATTTTCAACAAATGGTACTGGCACAACTGGCGGTTATCATGTAGAAGAATGAG
Source organism: Mus pahari (assembly GCF_900095145.1). Lineage (NCBI taxonomy): Eukaryota > Metazoa > Chordata > Mammalia > Rodentia > Muridae > Mus > Mus pahari. The sequence continues at coordinate 11,286,355 of NC_034602.1, forward strand.
AATTGTCCCATTTTTATCTCCTTGTACAAAGCTCAAGTCTAAGTGGATCAAAGA